>NW_011357786.1:36039-39366 GCF_000735185.1 Notothenia coriiceps | reverse complement strand
ATTTTAGATTTTAGATTGCTATGTGGCTGTGTTGCATGTGGTGATCATTTGGATTTGCTTGAATTCACTTTTATTCACATTAACTGAGGTTATTGAGTGTTTCGATAACACTGTTGATACAACCAGTGTTACCTTGGTTGGTGATTGGCTAATGGTTGCACAAGCCTAAAAAATCGTTATGACATCACAAAGTGGCCAAAATCTTATCAGCTCATTTTCAGACAGGTTTTTTATATAAATGGATCAGGACAAAAAAAAAAGGAGAATCTTTTTTCCTGAAACGTTCAGAGTCTCTTTACCCAGAAGGGACACGTGTTGATGTAAAAGACATGAAAAAGTGGATTTTGCATAATAGGTGACCTTTACATTTATGTGTAATTATTTGACAAATGTCTCGTCCCTGCAGCTGGGCAGTGGGCAGACCCCCGGGGAGCTGCTGACCCCCTTCGTCCTGAACTCCATTCTCAGTAAGGCCCTGCAGTACAGCTTACACGGAGACACACCGTTAGCGGGCAACTTCACCTTCGCCCTGCGCTTCCTCCCAGAGACCTTCCACCCGCACGCCCCCGACTCCCTCAACTGTCTGGAGCTGCGCTACAAGGTGAGGCGCTGTGTTTCAGTGGAGTGAGTAACGGAGTGCGAGCGCTTGCATGAGTGCGCTTGTCGCAGCGTGAGTGGCAGCTTGAATGTGACGACCTGTCATGTTTTGACAAACTGCTCTGGGTGTGGAAATGAGCTTATCAAGCACTTAATGGTGGAACCTTGCAGATTGATTGGAGTTGAGTCTTTCGGATGACATGTACAGTTACTTATGCCGCACATATTGTCCTCTGCTCTGTTTTTCTCCCTCCTGCTGAATCTCCATGTTTTACCTTTCCTCAATCTCCTCCCTCTCCATCTTTTGCTTCACATTTCTTTGCTACGCTCTCTCCCCATACACATCTTCCTCCTTCCTTTCCCACCCCCTATCTCTCACCACCCTGCCTTCGCTTCACAATCCTCTCACCTCCTTTATCAACGTCTCTGCGCTCACACCTTTCTCCTCCCCTCGCCTCATTTGTCACGCTTCATTTCACCTGTTCTTCATAACTTCTGTTTCCTTTTCCTTCTTCACACTCACACCTTCACACACTGTTTTGTTCACCTCCCGTCTCTTTTCCTACCCGTCATCTCCCAGGTGGACTGGCCGTTGAACATCATCATCACGGACAGCTGCATGAACAAATACAACCGACTGTTCTCGTTTGTGCTGCAGCTCAAACACATGGTGTGGAGCCTCCGCGAGGTCTGGTTCCACCTCAAGAGGACAGGTGAGGAAGAGGAGGGAGCTGACTCAACTTCACCTCTGAGCAGAAAGAGTTACAATTCTTCCCGTTGCGCTTCAACTGTTGATAAAATATTCATTGAGGGGGATGCTGCGATTCCTTTCTGTTTTATTTATACGTCTCATAGCAGTGGGACTGTAGTCAAAACAGTGTGCTTCACTGGGCCGGATATTATTGATCAGTGGGAGCCTGTGCAGAGACCACTTAAATGGATATCCTGAAGGGGTAAAAACGTAGTGTTAAGGTGTTCGAGGGACGTAGCCTTCACTGAAACAATATTATTCACAGCCGATCTCCACATTTAAATGCCAGCAAAGGTTTCCCCGCAGCACTGACTTGTTTCCATCTGACTCCCCCTCAGCTCTGGTGAAAGGTGCGGGCCGCTCGGTGCAGTTTCATCAGCTGCAGCTCTACAGACATGAGATGCAGCATTTTGTTAAAGTGATACAGGGATACATCACCAACCAGATCCTGCAAGTGTCCTGGATGGAGTTCACTGCCAAACTGGCCACTGCTAACGACCTGGACGCCATCCACCGCACGCACGCAGACTACCTCAACAGAGCCATCTTCAGGTGAGGCCTGGAGCTACACGTGCAATATCATACCAGCTGTTACCTCCATCCCCAAAGTAGATGGTATGTTTCCTCAATTTGTTGCAAGGTAGGAGACACTTTGGACCAAGATCAAATGTCCTTGTGTCCCCTTGAAAGAACACATGTTCCACTTTGCAGTATTTTTGAGTGATCACAGCTTTCAGCGTTATCAGCTGTTAGCCTGTGCGCCCCATGTGAGAGCAGATCACCTTGTAAACTCAAAGACTGCATGCATAAACAACATGAATAGACACATGCTGAATACACCTAAACACGTCACCTGTGGACATAGATTGACAGATGCATGAGTCACAAAGCAGTCCTCTCTACAGGAAGTCACAAATGCCTGGTGGCATAACTGTAACACTTTGGATTGATAGAATGTGTTGATGATGCTGCGTGAATTTAAAGGCATTATATGGAAGTGCTTGGCTGATGGACATCTCTACGTACAGCAGTTACACAAATTGTCAAAATGTTGTATAAAAGAATACATTCAATATGATGCGTGTGTTGCAGTGGGATGTGTGTTGGTTCAAACCCCACTGCAGTCAGCATGTCGTTGTGTCCCTGGGAAAGACACTTCACCCCAAATTGCTCCTGTGGGGATTGTCCACGGTATTGAGTATAACAAGTGAAATGTAATGATAAATACTAGCACAAAGTCAGTAACATATAAGTAAGGATTTGAGGGTTTTTCTCATATCAAATGTAGATTTCTTTACAGTTGTCTGATCTTTTATTGACACTTTACAGTATGAAGGTATGCAGATTTTTAAATGTGGTGATTGGCACAAATCCTTAGACAGGGCTCAACGCTAACTTTTAAAAGTGGTTGCCAGGCTGGCAACCAGGCATCAGCTTTTGGTTGCCAAAACTGAAAATACGGTTGCCATTTTTAGTCACCTTATATTTTAAATAATTAATATACTATACAGTTATACATCAACTTAATAATGAAAATGTGACACAAAAGAATGTTCAAATGCTTTACAATCAGTAATTAACACAATTATTTGAAACCTAAGTGGTAGTAAACTTGTCCACCCTCAATTGCTGGTATACTAAACACCAGTAGTGCAGCTGTTGTCATGTTCTTCACAGATCCCTCACAAATGAATTGAGCAAGTCACTAGTTATCCGTTGTCTCCCTTTCAAATGTGGGTTGTCTTGACCTTAGTGCTGATCCCCACCATAGATCCACTGGCCCTTCAGCATCGAAGTCTTGACCTTTGTGCTGACCCCCACCATAGATCCATTGGCACTTCAGCATTGAAGTCTTGGATTGGCCAGACTAATACATTTCTAATGTTAAATAAATGTAAACCCAGTGTTTCCCCTATATGTTTTCAGCAGCGGCGCTGCGCCGCTGCTAGGGGGCGCAAGCCCCCAAGCAGATAAAAAAA
>NW_011357786.1:7428-35999 GCF_000735185.1 Notothenia coriiceps | reverse complement strand
AGTTCGTTTTGCACTTTTATTTTGGTAGTAATAAGATCGGGACTCTTATTTTGAAAGGACTTTTACCGGAAGTGAATGCACAACGCAGCAGAATGTTTCGCCTCCCAAGACTTTATCAGTTGAATCACTTTGAACATTCGTTTGAGATGTTGACGGGTTGGCCGAACTTTTTACCCCACAGTCAAATAACTTAATTTGCTTCGCCATTAATTGTAAAACAAACACACGGCACGCGAGTAAACGTCCATCTCTTTCTGGCTCCGTAATCACACCAATGCACGTGCAACTTAAGTATCAGGTTCCGACTGGTCACAACAATAATTAAATATCACTCTTAATGCAACAAATAATTAACATTTATCTATTTTGGGGTGCACATTTAGCTGTTTGCTGTCCTTATTTCTTCATGTTAAAAAGTGGTTGCCACTGATGGCAACCAAAGGCCAAGAAGTGCTTGACATTTTTTCTGAATGGTTGCCAATGGCAACCGTTACTTTCGAGCCCTGCCTTAGACGAGGCGTTGGAGTTGGTTTTGGCAGAGAAAAGGTTGGATGGATGCCTCCCTAGAAAAACACTTTTATTTGGGCTCGGGTCCAGAAAATAATTAAAACTGTCCATCAATATTTTGCAGAGCTCAATGTGTTGAAAACAAATGTCTTATTTTGTGCGATCCACAGTCCAAAACTAAAATATATTCAAATCAACCTAACTAGAAATGATTGGCCTTTACGTCTTTTGCTCAACTCATTAAATCAACTTATAGATTGCAGATTTATAATTGCAGCCCAACTTGATGCATTTTTTTGGGAACCCTTATCCTTCAAATACAGTCAAAATTACACGTTTTTATCGCTGTTCTAAGTTTTGTGAATTTTAACGTAGACAGCAAATATATATATTACACACCATCAGGATTTCAGGAAGATATGGAAAAAAATGCAGAAAAATTCACTGGAGATAAATCATTTCTCCGGGCTCTGTACAGGCTCAGCAAGTTGCAGTGGCACTCTGCACCCATCATGTCATACAAAATTAATTCACCCTCTTCGTAACAACTTAATTAAAATTCCAGACGGATGGGAGGTTAACTTTTGAACCTGATGAATGATTTCATCTCATTAGGTGAGGTTGTAAGTATCACACTTTCCCGTGTATGATGCCAGCCCTTCCGAGAAGTCATCTCAAAGTTCCTTGTCATGTTTCCTAAACTCTGCACCCTCCCTTGTCCCCCCCAGGGGTCTGCTGACGGAGAAGGCGGCCCCCGTCATGAACATCATCCACAGCATCTTCAGCCTCATCCTGAAGTTCCGGGCGCAGCTGATCGCACAGCCCTGGGGCAGCCAGCAGGGGGAGGCGGTGCACCCCAGCTTCATCGCTATGCAGCAGTCCTACAACACCTTCAAGTACTACTCACAGTTCCTCTTCAAAGGTAAGGATATAACATCTTTACATACACTATACACTATAACACCCCTTGTTGTTAAATACCAACCAACTATGTGCAATATATATATATGCCGTTAATAACTGTGCAATATATACCTGGCTGCTAAATCCTCAGAACTGTTACAGGATGTGTATTTTGTAATTTTTTCTTAATTGTTGTTATCTTTAATACTTTTGTCTGCATGCTTCTTACATGACACTGTAAGAATGTCAATGTCCCCTCTGTGGGACTAATAAAGGTATTCTGATTCTGATATGCTCATCACGTAGCTTGATTCACCTGTTGCTCAGTTTGCAAATGATGTGTTATAGAAGTATCCACTTGACATTAAATCAGAAAGAAATGTCTACCTGATAAGACAAGAGGGAGGCAATGAAGACCAGATGCTCCTGCCCAATGTTAAAATGGTTTAAACTGGATTTAGTCTCTTCATTTCAATCCGCAATGTAATTAATGGTTTCCAAATGATGTCAAATTTAGAGTTTGTTTTTTAAAGCTTGTCAAATGAATGTAAGGGATTACTTTAGTCTTCCAGCTCTTTTAATTGGAGTAGGTCGTATTGTATCTGAGTATTACCCTTTTAGCAGTAATGAGGCAATAAGAAAGATGTTTTTAGGAGGAAGTTAGATTTAACCTTGATTAACATGCCCTGAGGATAATGAGTAAAGCATCTGGATCTGGATAAAAGGTCATTACTTTGGAAATAATGTCAACAAAACTAACAAAAGGGCCCAATTATATATTAATGAACAATCAAGACAAAGTATAAAACATATTGATTAAAGCTGCTTGTTTTGGATTATAACATTTTATGGTGTGTGTGTGCGTGCGTGCGTGCGTGCGCGCGTGAAAAAAAGAGTAACAAATTGGAAAAGGTGCATGTTTGCATTGAGAAATGTGTAAGAAGTGAGAAAAGATGGTGGGTTAGAGCAGTGCTTCTCAACCTCAAGAATAATAATTGGGAAGGAAACAGTCTGTGTATACAGAGGTAGGTGCACTTTACTGGCAAGTGGTTTAACACTGTTTGGCGTCTAAACATTTGAATATATTTAATACTGTGCCCTCCCACAGCATGGGGGGGTTGGGAGATCAGAAGTGTTGAACATGATTAGGATAAATAAGTAACAGTAAGAGTTTTTATTTGTATAAATATATAACAAACAAAAAGCTGGTTTATTTATTTATATATTTTTAGCTATGGTTTACTTTAAGTTTTTCTGGCTTCATGATTTTTCCTGTTCATGCTTGTTATTACAGGATTATTTCTTAAAGCAATGTAAGTTATAGTGGATGTTGTCCCCCATCACTGACATTACGTTTATAAAATACGTATTTTCAGATGTTTATGTGAAGATACTGACGCATTATACATCCCCACAAATCATTCTGTAACTGAACCACAGAGGAGTGGTAACTTCTTGTTAAAAATAAAACATGTATTAAAGGTGGAGTAGGTAATTCACTTCAGAAATACTTGTTGTTATATTCCATGGAATGCTCTTAACATCCCGATGGCAATGAATATATTAAATGCTTTGACAATAAATATATAAAAAAAAGTCATCTCTGGAAGCTGTAGTACTGTAAAAAGCACGACCAATCATCTGAGCCGGCCAGGCTAAAATAACTGGATGGCCTACCTGCCTGTCAGCCTTCCATCTGTGCACAAATTTATCTCGTGCCCGTGTGTTGGAGGAGGGTCTCTGTAAGGAAGTCTGAAGGAAGGGGCAGATTTTTTTCGGCTGCGTACTTTCAAATTCTAGCGCACTCGAGCTGGTTTCTCCATTCTTACCTACCCTACCTTTAAGTGATTTATGTTTCCTCTCTCCTCAGTGGTGACCAAGCTGGTGAACCGGGGCTACCAGCCTCACCTGGAGGACTTCCTGCTGCGCATCAACTTCAACAACTACTACAAAGACTCCTGAGCTCTGTTCTGGCGTGTGTGTCAGCTGTAGGCATAGATACTTATCCAATGAACCTTCGTGTACCGTGTGTGTTTACATTTTTAGAATCCCTGAAATGTGTTTAAAGGAAACATAATCAGACGTGTGATAAATGCAGTTCCTCTGGCCTTCATTTCACTGTTCAAAATATATTCAAAAACCCACCGGTGCTTTATATTAGAGCATGCGTTTGACATTAACGCCAGTTTAAGTAATGAATGTGCAGGATCTGAACGACATGCCTGCGCTTGATTAATGGCTTTGCTTCTGGACTCTCTGTATGCTGCCAACGTTTGTAAAGATGCCTACTGTAAAGTCTCCGCTCAGGTGTTCTTCCAGCTGTATAGAATATAAGTGCATATATATAATGTATTATGTAAATACAAAAGCAAAATGACTTCTTTTTTTTCTAGTTTTGATGCTTAAGTACTTTTGTGAAGAAAACACATTTGTGTAAAAAAGCTACTTGTATTTATTCAAGATTGTATGTTAGCATTTATTTAAGAAAACTAGGACAAATAAGGTGTAAAGCATTATGGGTAATGGATTGTGTCAACCTTGGCTATTCATAAAAGTAGAGGGCAGTATTTACTGTGTAACTGAAATCTATTTTCTACACCATGAGTACCCAGAGTTCTCCTGATGTTGCTTTCACTTTCAAGGGCAAGCATTCAACAAGAATAAGCAGCACAGCAGTAACACGTTTAATGGGCTGCAGCAAGAAGAGGATTTATTTTATTGAATGGATGGTTTAGTTTAAAAAAACGTTATCATATTCATAAATCAGGAATAGGACAAGCTTGTGTAAGTCGAACAGGAAAGAAATTCGGAGGCTCTTGTGGACTGCAGGTTAGTTTGCAAAGCTTTAGTTTTATTAACGGTGTGATTGAAGCGTGTCAACCAGCACCTGAAGAAGAACAGGGCAAACATACTGGATGGATGAATTGTTCTTTAAAGCATCAGAAGACCTGCCAATACGCATTTACATCAGGCAACAGGAAGAGAAATGGTTAACCGTCGCCACTTAAAGCAAAAGTTTGACATTTAGGGAAACACGCTCATTATCTTAGTGTAGTAACATGGATACTGTGACCCTTTGACAACAATATTTTCATTAAGAGTACCACACCACCTTAATCATCAAATGTATTCACTTTTCAAGGACTCCCCAGGTCCAATTATTTTCAGATTGAAGGACCCAATAGGAAATAGTCTGAGACGTGGTTCAAGGTTAATTACCATTACAGTTTCATAATGAGAATGAGCAGGCTTCACAAAAAGCTTCAGGCAAAGGCCACAGAGAGAGGCTTGAACATATGAACATGTCTCCATTGTGCTGTGAGAGTCGTGTACTCTCTTGCCTTCACTAGAACAGCACTAAAGAGGGACGCTTTCATTATACTTACAGTAAGAGTTTGAGGAGATAAATACAAAAACTTCAATTTCCATTATTGATCGGAATATGTTGTAACGCTCCATGTCTCTTCAAAAGCTTTTAACACCTGTTTTTAGTTTATCAATCTTTTCTTCTTACACCAGATAGCAAATGTACCCATTCCCCAAATGTCAAACTATTCGGTAGATTACAATGAGTAGTGACAAAACATACTCATAATTAATGATTTCACCAGAAGAACAGACAGTCCTTGAGGAAATATCCAGACTTATTCCGTGTTTAATATGTGATTACGCCAAGAAATCTGATAGAGTGAAAAAAAAAAAAGCAGACAGACACTCAATGGTCAACACAATGTAACTTTCACGATCAACGTCAAGTCAGTGGTTATGACCCCGTCTGTATTACAGGTACAAAAACACTTTCATCTTTCAACACCACCGTCCATTAATATCATAACAGCTCAAATTGACTAAAACCGAACATGGACCCAAAGGGGACGGGTCGCCTGCCTTCCTTTAATCTTCCTGTATTCAAACGTACATTATACCCCACTGCCTACATGCGTTACCGTGACATTTATTTTAATATTACAGCTCAGCGCTCAGTGTAGTTTTAATATTCTGCGACGGGACGGAGAGAACGCCATTATTTAATCATGCACCGCATTAGTCCTAGCATATTGACTCTGAAAGCTTTTAATGCAGCCGACTGATTAAACACCATATAGACACTCGCACGGCTCGTATTTACAAAACGCCTTAAAGAAACCTAGCCCAACCTACTAAATATTATTTGGCTGCTTGAGGAGAACCTTGCATACAGATCATCTTAAGACTTGCTTTGTATAGGTAGTGGTTATAACAAAAAAATATTACATGAATTCAGTTTAGTAGGAATGCTTAAGACCACCATATGTGTAAGTGGTAAGAGTGCAGGAAGAACAAAGATGCTTAATCTAATCGCTCATGCCAATTGTGTCCACTGTTCAGGGCACACATGCTCACACAGTTTAAATCATAAGGAATTTAACAGTCATTGATTAAAGATCGACATTAATTAAACCATTTTGAAGTCCTTCGTTGTCTTAAAAGTCTAAGATACTTCAAATGTCTTAATAAGGGCATTCGGTAGCCGTCAAGCATTACTAAACTGATATTAACTTTGGAAGTGCAATAACTTTTTTTGTACACGAACAAACAAAATAAACACAAATAGTTGCATAAGAGCATAACGTACAAGTTAACGTGTAAACAAAGCAAAGGAATGAACTCTCCAAACGACGTAAAACCTAAGAACTAATGTAAACCTAAAACAAAGTAATTCACCACCTTCTGTTAGATAGCCGGGGATATTAGAAGACATTGAAACACAATCGATACCTATTGTTCCCTTTTTAGTCCCACACATACAGTAGGTGTAAATACAACTCCAAATCCAAAGACCCGTGCTACAAAAGAAAAGCAGATCTGATAGAGAAGCCATCAGTTCTGCTTTTTGTTCCTTCCAGGTCTGTGACAGAGGGTGAGTGGAAGTGACCTACACTCTCTATTATGGCTGCTAGAGTACCAGAGTTAGGGGTTAGCCGGTCATGGCGTCACCTTCAAGGAGAAACTTCTCTCCGAGGCAAAGGACGGACCGTGTCCCTGGTGGTTTTTTTGGTCCTGAGGGGGGGACTAGGCTTCAGACTCCAGGTCTTCCTCCGCTCCGTTGGTCGTGTCGCCCGTCTCCGGCTCCAGCAGCAGGAACTTCCCGTCGTTGGTGAGAGGCATGTTCTTCAACAGCTGGGCCAGGGCGTCTGGGTCCTGAGAAAACAAACGTAACAGAATGCTTATTCACCCGAGCGTGATTTTTTTTTTAAATCCGCAAGTCATGACAATACATTTTTGTATGAACTATGGGAGGTAGAAGTTGTTTTCTTATTTCTCTTCATAAATACCTCCTGATCAGCCACTGAAAAAACACTCTAATGTAGTGTTGTGATACTATAAAACCTAAATAAATAATATAAGAAATATGTGTTGATGGAGCACATTTTGTACAGAAATATGCAATAAAATGAGCTTCACAGGAGATAAAAGAGACAAATAAAAAGGCAGATGCAGGACTAGAGAACATTGAAAAGAAGAAAGGCCTCCAGAGAGTAAATCAGAACCAAATAAACTGATCATACACACATTGAAAGAGATGAGCATATGGTTTCATTTTCTAACGCTCACTGCAGGGAGACTGTTCCAGAGTTACGGGTTGTTTAAAATATGACTTCCAACTTTAAACATCAATGAGGTGTCATTTCTCTGTTATGGAGAAATCAGCTGATTGTGTTATTGATGATACCTTCTTAGCTTCTGCAATGTCCTTCGCCAAACTTATGGTGTAACATATCTGTGAATAAAGACAAAAACATCAACTTTAGTACACGTATATACACACATTTGACCCTTCTTAAAACAGGGTAAAGCTTTTCTCTGTATCTACCTTCTCGCCCTCTGTGTTGCTCTCGAAGACGAAGGTGCTAAACGAAGGCTCCCCCTCCTCGTCTCCATCACTCCAGTCCCTGCCCTCCACCACGAAGCCCATCAGCCGGCCGTTCTCCTCGTGCGCCGCAAACTGAGTCACTTCCCCCAGCTGGAACTGAGAGAAGAGACAGGAGGGGAATACAGATTTAGAAACACGTGGTCCGAGTGGATTACAGGAGACGCGGCTTGGGTGGCAAAGGATACAAAAATGGCCAAAGGAAGTTCATTTTGTAACATTTTGTACAGCTTCAGAATGAAATGTGTACCTGACTGCTTAAACAGTGAACCTCTCAGTGGGACTAAAATACGTATCAAAAAGCAATGCCAGGTCTAACGGGTTATTTTGACTTTACAAGTATGTCAATTTATTAAAATGGTGCCCATCCACTGCACGCGCTGGCAGACTCTTCCATCACATGTACAGACTTGTTTACAAGCATACACTCTTCCCTGTGAGGGATTAATAAAGTATGTCTTCTAAATAAGACTTCAGTAGAATGATCACCCTCTCTATTCACAGTGCATCCTCTCATCACATGTGCAGCCATCACAATAACCCCCCCCCCTCCCTGCAGCACTGAACCAAAGGATGACATGCTTTCAGGAAAGTTTGGACTATATTGCTTGAGTTAATAGATTATACATTGTTTTTGCATACATTACATGTCAGTACATTATCTGAAGATGTCAACAGCAATGAATGAAAACACACTCAATGATGTTATTATCTTTATAACATTACATCACATGTCAGGGCAATCCCCACAGGAGCAATTTGGGGTGAAGGGACACAACGACATGCTGACTGCAACTTGCTACCCCCTGATTCCAAGTCCAGCACACTATCCACTGAGCCACAGCCTACCATACTTCTGTTAACCAGCATATAGTCACCTAAGCTAAATGTCTCACAAGTCATAGTGCGGCAAATCATTGAAAATAAATCAAGAGTCATAGGGTAGTACGAGGTCTAAGTAGTTTAGTAAAGTATAACTTAAAAAAGTCCTAAAAACGTAAATATATTAGTTCTATGTGCTATGCTTATAAATATGCATTATCTTAGTTTCCTAATTACCTTATTATTTCTTAATTTGAATACGCATACTCCATATACCTGTTGTATGACAATCTCTAAATTAAACTTTCCACTCAAATTATAATTACTTTAACTTTAAAGTTTACTTCACGGTTAAAATCTTGGTATTCAATTATTTATTAGTGCTATTTCAAATTCCACTAGTTTCCATAAACTTCCATGCATTTGACTTTAGACTGCACTGTATAAAGAAAGAAATCACTGACTGCAGTTCAGGGGCATTAGTTAGACAAATGAATGAAATCTCCGTATGAGATTTCACCGCGTTCTCGTTAATTACCATACATTCCTGTTCATTTCCATGAAAGAAATATTATCGGAACTTTTCGCAACCTTGACTAAATCTTCACGTCTGAACAAAGAAGAGAAAGGGCTCTTGATTAACACAGATTCAATAACTGTTCATACTCACACTGATTCTTGTAACCTGAGTCTGAGGGTCAATCAACCTATTGTGAAGACAAAGGAGACACTTGTGAATAATGAAGACTCGTGAAACAGCCTTGACCTTGTTTTGTTTCAGCTCGAAACAATGCTTACACGAGATGAAGCTTCTTATCAATGGGAAAATAAACCGAGGGTTTTACAACAGCTTTCCAAATCAGAGTGTAAAAAATGAAATATGACTTGTAGCAGAAAAGATTGTGAGGCAGATGAAATAGTACTATTGTTTTTTCAACAGAGCCAAAAAGATTGCAGAGAAAACACAAACAGCATTTTAAATACCATATCATTTCTCTTTCTACCTTCAGTACAGGACTATCAATTTTATTTTCCACCTGCAGAAAAAGTTGTATTTTCTTTGGAAGTAAACTTCTGAAAAGTTTGTCCAAATCTCTGGTATTCATGTCCAACTTGACAGATATGCAGTAAACGGTACCTGAGGCTGCTGCTGGTGACCATGAGGTGTGACTCTGTGGTCCTGAAGATGTTGTGAATGGCTCGGGCGGCCAGAACCTGCCTCATGGCCTCGTAGATCACCTCCTGATTGTTCCCGCAGCGCACCGCCATCGAACCCTGGAAGCGCACGGCGAACACCTGCTGCAGGAGGGAGTCTGCGGAAAACATACAATCATCACAAACAGGTCGGCAGCATAAAACACTGAAGTCAAGCCATTGGTTCAGGTATGAAGGTAAGGGACATGAACAGGCACACAACGAGGTCAAGCCGGGCTCAAACTGTGCTTTACAGAAACATTTAGTTGCATTTAGATGAGGGGAAATGGTTACCGTCGCTTTCTGGAGAACAGTCATCGTCCGTTTCTCCAAATGGATTTGTGCGTCTGCCAGGAAGGGAGCACACACGCACACACACACACACACACACACACACACACACACACACACACACACACACACACACACACACACACACACACACACACACACACACACACAAAAAGCAATTAAACCTCTGCATCGAGGCCATTAAGAACTATTTTTGCTTCCTGGAAATGAAATAATAACCACTATGAGGCAGACTTTCAGGAAATGATCCACCAGCAGCTCTAATCACTCCTGCTCTGCTCTCACTAACATGCACCCTCACCTCCCCCCTCCTCTGTTCTGGTCCAGGAACTCGGAGGCTGGCAGCATGATGTCAAACTGGATGGGGGTCCCGGGGGCGATCAGGTCTTCTGCTTCCGGAGCAACCCCCGTCTTCTGGGAAACACCGGTGGTATGGACCCCGCCTGGCTTCGCTCTGCAGGGGGAAACAGCGGATCAGTTATTTGGAAAAAACTGAATAACCAAAACATCCAAAACTCAACTTCAAAAAAACAGTTTCAGAAACCAATAATGCTTTCAGTGTTCAGATTCTTTAGGATTTCTTTTAACAATTGGCACCACTTTGACACGTTGAGAAATTCAAAGCCTGGCGGTGGTGGCGGCGAAGTCGATAGGGGGTTGGCTTGGCAACTGGAAGGTCACCATGTCAAGTCCTGGCAAGACCAAGTGCTACCAAGGTGTCCCTGAGCAACGCACCGTTCCCTACACTGCTCCCCGGGCGCCGTTCAAAATGGCAGCACACTGCTCCTTACACTAGGATGGGTCAAATCCATCCAATCCCACGAGGGATTAATAAAAAGTCCATCTTTGAGGCGGCAGTGGTTCAGTCTGTAGGGACTTGATCTTGGAACCGAAGGGTCGCCGGTTCACGTCCCGATCGGACCAGACCGGGTACCTGGCAGCCTCTCTGCTCTGCCACCTCTCCTATCTGCATGTGGTTGTGTGTGTGCATGTATATCCTCCCCTGTGTGGGGAAAGAAATTTCCCTGTAAGGGATTAATGAAGTGTATCTTCTTCTTCTTCTTCTTCTAACCTGACAAGCCTAGTTACCGTTGCCAAGCTATAATTGCTCATTCGTAGCGTGGAGAACATTTAAGCGGTATGCAACTTAGCAGAAAGTGACAAGATGCATAATGTCGGTTCACCTCAGTTATCATAGGCGGACATTTTGTTCCTTCCCTACTGAGGGAAAATGTAATCACATTCTCAATCTCTTTTTACGCCGTGAACAATTTACATGTAAAGATGTTGTGTTTTGCACTGACACAATTATAAACATTTGAGATACATACTGACATAAATAACCAATAAGACATGCAAAAAGCAAGTCGCATACAAATCAAAAACCCAGTTCAGCCTAGTTTAAAAGCCACCTTTGAATAACTTCATTATAAACTCCAGAAAAGGATGCAGATTGTAAAGTTAGACGAGCCTGACCTGTCAGGGTTGGCCTCGCCCTCCGGTCTCTTCTCAAAGCTGGTGATGGGGGTGACCGCCTGGATGGCACTCTTGTTCAGTCGAATGGCCACAGCCTAAAAAACAAACAAGATCTCTGTATCAGAAATTGGCTTATTTATCAAATCAGAGCAGAGCAGTATTAAGTGCCTAAAAGGTTAAAAACCATCACAAAATGTTAACCGTTCTCTTATCTCTCCCATACTCTCTACATGTGTACAATGATTTACTAGCAATAACACATACAAGTACTTCCAGGTTTATTTTGTTAAGTCTTTCCTTACCCAGGCATACAGTATATATCCTGTGTTGTAATTTTGGGAGAAGAACCTTAAATAAATAATAAATAACCTGAACCTGAAGTTTGAATACATTAAGACGATTAGTTAAAAAGTTCATTTTTAAATAATGCTTTAAATTTCAAAAAACAAGAAAAAACCCAATGATATATTGAGGTGCAAGTTTGCTCTCTACATATCGTTGTTTTACTCTAATTAATGGCAACAAGAAGAATGCTCAATTATTTTTTTCAACAAAGCAATTAACAGAGTTCAGAAAGAGAATAAGTGAGACAAGGAGGGAGAACACAGATCATTAAGTATATATTTATATGCAAATGAGGATGAGTCTATGCACTTTTGCACAAACACCCACACCAGGGGTCTATCACCGCACTGACAACTTTCACAACAACAAAACAAGGTGTGTGAAAACATTCTTGATTTGTTGTTTTGTGCCCAACATTTACTTCCCAGCTTTTGTCTGAATTCTGTAGCACCTAGAAATCAGACCACAGCTCTATAGAGATTTGAAATCCCCCACAAAAAGGAACAAAACATTAACAGTAGCTTTAATAGAGCGTACAGATACACAACTGGTTCCTAAAGATCTTGAGATGACAAGCGTGTGATTTGCGGTTTTGCTCCACTAGTAACACAACAGGATGATTAGTATCTGAAATCTGTAATCATCACTTACTCCATGGTAAACCACCTAGGGATTAGCATGAAGGGAAAATACAAAAAGTGAGATATTTCAGACACAGCGACTGTCTGTTTGTGTGACAAGAGTAAACATTTTCACAGAGTCAACCCCCCTGCAAACAGGCAAGATGTTTTGCTTCAAAAGCAACAACAGCTGTGAGAGAAGGGAGGGAGGGGGTCCACGAGACAACACTGGAACAATACCATTATATGTTATGCCTCTGAAACAGAGAAGAACAACAAATGGATTTTCTCAGCAAGATCAAATCAAAACTGTATACTTTCTGCGATGCTTTAAAAAAAAAAACGAAATGTCCACAAAAACAAAATGTCTTCCTGTTTGCTTTAGAGAGGGCATCCTTACTGTTAGAGCACTTCTGACAGTCCAAACACGGCTAAGCCAGTACAGATGAATAAAATCATACGGACATCATCGACACGGATTCAGATTAACACCTCAGGCCGTCACATTGCACACGTTCAGTTTGCGTTCCTTCCCTCAGGATACGCCTACGAAGCATCAGAGCTCGGTGCAGACACCTCATATACCATTTTTACACCCCAAGGTGGTAAAAATACTGAACAGTAAGCACACACAAATAATGTATAAGCACTTTCAATAACTCACAGATTGAATGCTTATTGTAGATGTAATTTATAATTGTTGTTTCTAATTTGTTCTTATTATATACAGTGTTTAAGGGATGAAGGAGCAAGGGCAGATGCCTTTTCTTTGGCACAAAAATAAATAACATTTGACACAACTTAACTTACTCAAATATGTATATATGTTCATTTAATTTATTTCTTATTTTAACAGTTATTTACCTGCAGTGTTTCCCCTATATACAAATACAACTTTTTTTTAATTTAGTTAAAATAATAATAAGTGGCATTTTTGATAGTTTGTTATGTGGATTTGTAGTATTTGTGTTACTGTATGTTCAATAAAGGTGTATTTTTGCTAAATCTTGAGACATTGCCACTGTATGTACTAGGACCTAGGGCGCCAGATCCAGGGGGCGCTGCGCTGGTAGCTCTGGGAGGGAAAAAACATTTTTGACCGTTGGCGCTCATCCTAATTTTCGGCCTTGATGTAACAACATTCATAATTAAGTAAATGTAACACCCTTTTCACCCCGGTTACACTTTTCATTTGCCCTGTACGATGGGCGCTGTAAGTGATGAAAATGGGGGATGTTGGCTTATCTGGCGCCCGCAGTTCACAGCCAAAGTGCGAGCGTGGGAGCGAGAGAGCGAGCGAGGGAGAGAGAGAGAGAGAGAGAGAGAGGGCGCACCGGTACCCGCGCTGTTGTTATTAGAATCTGGTGCTAGCTGCGCTAACGGATATAAGAAGTAGATGTTTCTCCAACCAGGGTGGAGGAGAGCTCTCCTGTCAGACTGAGAGGCTGATAACTACAGCTCAGTGAGGTAAAGGACTCTCTGAGTGTTTAGATAAGTTAAGATAGTTAGATACCCCCGGACCCCCTTAGAGGATGTGACGTCCACCTCCCAATTCAAACATCTTCATACAATACTGAATACATTTGAAGCCGTTTTTATTTATATTACCCATGTCAATACGTTTCTGTTTTTGTAGTGTATTTGTCTTTTGTAGAGATTTTTCATTTATTCTTTATACATGTATATAAAATCTCTCCTAGGGCAGCAAATTGGCTAGAACCGGCCCTGATACTAGGCCTCAAGAGCCTTTCTTTTGCTGGCAGACACATTGGCGGGGGCACACTTTGCACGTACACACACTAAAAAATTCCACGCGCTCCACGGTCACATTACGCTGGGCCCACGTGCCTTAGCACCGCTGCTATGACTCCATCCTAGGGGAAACACTCACCTGTATATAATTTGTATTTAAATTAAATCTTTAATTTATTAATCTTGTGTGAATCTGTACTGTCCTGTTTTTCAATCTCACTCTGTGGCCGCTTAAACTCCTGAATTTCCCCGGGGGGGATTAGTATCTTTCATCTCAGCTTAAACTTTACAATTAAGTTTATTTTGAATCCACCAATATATTAGCAACTAAAGTTAGCATGTTGTAGGTTTCGTTGGTTCCTTTTTAAACGTGCAGTGTGTGTGGGGTGTGTGTGTTACCTCTGGGTTGTCAGTCAGGTAGATCTGTCTGGAAATGTTGTTCACGGTGCAAATCCACTAAAAAGAAACAAAGAGATCCACATTAGGACTTCCTCTGAACCAGACTGCCACCAGCTGTGACAGGCCAGTCAGATGTGGCAAAGCACAAAAGGAAATATGACAAACACGCAGATCGGTCCTGACAGCTCCTCCAGTACAATATGACAGATACTTGAACCAGCAGATGTCTTTTGAATGGAGTTATTAAACAACAAGGAAGATCCGACAGCTTTTTAAACGGCATCTTTCAAACTTACTTCTTCATATTCCCGTTTGCTCTCAGCTTGTAGGATCATTGACCTGCAGGCAGTGATGAAAATGGGAGAGAATGAAACAACATTCCTCCAGTATCTCATTCACGTTACTCTTATTGTTGGACATGTGGAAAAGTGTCCCTACGTTTTTCCTGAGGGGGAGGTTATCTGAAAGCAGTAGCGTCTGTCCTCACACTCCACAGCCATGACGGAGCTGTTGTCCAGGTCCAGCACCATGCCCCCCGCCACCGCCCCCCGCGGCTGGCACATCAGGTTCCCTCCCTGGGTGAAGAAGTACAGTCGGTCCCAGGCTGTGGTCACTAGGCCGGTTTTACTGGAGCACAGGGGGAGAAAGAGTGGATAGTAGTCGGCAAAAAAATGAGATTTCGAAAGGTTTATTGGTGGAGTAATAGAACGTTCTATAAGTGACGAGGGCTTCGTAAAAGAGGAAGAATGGCAGGGATTTAAGGATCTGGCTCAAAATGAGTTCAAAATGAAGATATGCAAGAAGTAGATTCTAATTCTTCCTCCTTAAAAAGTTGTGTTAACGTTTTGAAAACTAAAACAAATAAACATTTCACTAGAACTAGGAAAAATATAAACATTATAAATAATAATGGTGATTTCATTTGTACAAAAAAATGCTCCAGGTCATTATGATATAGGTGTTAGTCTTTAAAATATAAAGAAAATATTATGTTATATTCTTTTTTGTAAGATATATGATTCTGTGATAGTACAATTTATAATAAAAAGGTATTTGGTATTGCTTGGGAATTTATATGTCACAACCAATTGAGCTGAATAAAAGAATCAGCTTAGAAACTGAATAATAGTAATAATAATAATATTCTTGAATAAAAGAATCAGCTTAGAAACCAATACTAAACCAATACTTTAGTTTTGTCCTTATTTTTTTCCTCACACTTGTAAATATGAATTCTCCTTCACATGTATTTTTTGTGAAGGTGAACAGCTGTTTTGTTTTGGTTTGAAATTCCTTTGGCTATCACTTTCTGTGCATAAACAACAAAGTACACTACAATGTCCTTTAACTCTGACTCACCAAAACAACGAGACACTTGCATGACTCATTGAAATGGCCTTCTTCTTGTACATCCTGTTTGAAAAATATTTGCAGATACACTTCCTTTGATTAATATCACAGTGAATGGCTCATGCTGCCGTGGGTGACTCAGACCCTTAATATAGAGAAATATATAGTAAATGTTCTGTGGACTCAGCTTTTGACAAGCGTTCAAAAGGCTCCTGGCGGTGTGTGTCATTAAACAGAATGACATTCTGCGGAAACCTTTTCTCTGGTGTCACAGACATTTGTCAAAGACTTTGGATGTATATGAGCGAGAGACAGAGTTTGACAGCTCTGACATTTCACTAAATCACATCGCGGGCTACGCTGCAGTTCCACCTCCCGGAGCCATTACGGACGTTTCTTTTCTCATACATCCACTCAGCAAAAGGCTGACAGCGCACACTGTCAACATGTTGCCTGACCTGAAGTGTCGGCTGTGACTGACTTATTGTTTACTGCAGTCATGCTTATTTTGAACAACTTTAGCAAGAGAAGCACATTTATCATTTTTTTGTTTGATTATTTCTAACTTCAAGACTTTAAGGTGAAGTCAGCAAATCAAATCCAATACACTGTTTAGTTAAATACAGTGAAACATCTCACTCATCATTCTGTGTGTGAACTGAGAAGACATATGTCATTAATACACAGCCCTGGTTGTGACAATTGCAAAGAAAGAAATATAAGTTCAAAAATAAACATACTTTCTCCAGAATCGCTGACTGCACTTTTAAACGGCCCATTAACTTGCAAATGTGTTGCTTCACATTATTATCGTGCGCCTCTACTGTGACATGTTCAAATGCTTTAATGTTCAAAAAGGTTTCTATGGGGCGTGTGGCACAGTGGACTAGTGCGTTGGTTTTCGGATCTGGAGGTCACAGGTTCAAACCCCACTGCAGTCAGCATGTCGTTGTGTCCCTGAGACACTTCACCCCAAATTGCTCCTGTGGGGATTGCCCACAGTATTGAGTATGTAAGTTGCTTTGGATAAAAGCGTCTAACATGTAATGTCTTTCATTTTCTCCTGTGCTGCAGCACCTCTTTTCACCCTCTGTCTGAAACCAGAGCCCAGTCTGCTCTGATTGGTTAGCTGGCCGGCTTTGTAATGATCAACCGCCAAGAGATGTCCCGCCTCCTTAGCCTATCATGTACAAATTGTTGTAACGCTATCCATGGAAGCATGAGTCATGTCACTATGTTACGGAAGTAAACAAAAGAGTCCAATTGAGGCGTTTCAGGCAGGGGGGAGTGTGTGGGAGAGAAACTCCCTCTGGAGGGAACATTGGTGTTTTAGCCTTTGCAGACCACATGCACAGAAACCTATATAACACACTACAGAAAAGGAAAACGGGTCCCTTTCATATAACCACTGTATACTGAATGCACGATCTATTGTGCCAGACTTAATCATCTACCAAATCATTGAACTGTCACATGTTTCAAATGGTACATATTAAAGCATGTTTTTTTCCTACCAAGACACACATTTACATGTCGACCAAAAAAGAACGCTAAGTGAATATGAGGTGTCCTCAGATTTAAGATAGGGCCATGATGAGGGCAATGAATCTTACTTTCTAATGTTGAGATAGCCAGCCTTCTGGATGAGTGTGCGATTGACAGGCTCAGTGTCCATGTCTGGCATATAGACCGTGTCCTCCACAGACAGAAGCTCCCTCTGCGCCGCACGCATGCCCTCCGCCTCCGAGTCCAGCTGGGCCTGGATACTAATGGCCGACAAAGTTTCAATGCAAGCATTTCCATCAAAACATTTAGAACTTTCTTTTAAACAAACTCGATGCTTAACATTATTAAGTGTTATTCTGCAAAATCATGCCTAAAAAGGGTGATGAGTGTTGCAGAAGTTCAGAGTATAACTATTTCTGTTTAGGATTATAAACAACTATTCACAGCGCTGTACACTGTTGATACCAAAGCTTTGGTTCATCACATACACAGGAACATGGTTGTTAATGAGATAGACTTTACTTTTGAGTCATGTTGGACACAGAGGAGAGGAAGTTGTCCATCTTCTTTGACACCAGCTCAATGCCTTTCTTGAAGAAGCGGATCTGCGTGATGAGATAATAATGAGCTATTCATCTTGAATTACTTAAAGGTCCCATGTTGTGCCATTTCTACTGATCATAATTCCATTGTTGAGGTCTACTAGAATAGATTTACATTGTTCAATGTTCCAAAATCACATTGGTTTTCTCATACAGCATCTCTGTATAGTATGTGTATTCACTCTGTCCTACACGCCTTGTTGGAGCTCCTGCCCCCCCTCCCTCCCTATGAGCCCACTGTGCTCTGATGTGTGTTTATGTTACAATGGCATTTGTTAGACACCAGAAAATGACACCAGTAATGAAAAACAGATGAGAGTGCTGCGTGGGGTATGGGTGCTGTGTTGGCGGGACGTTGCGGGGCTCGCTGCTCCGCCCTTTGAGGCTCGAGGAGCGGACAGTGTGAGCTGTATTACTGGTGTCGTTTCCTGGTTGCTGCGTGGGGTCTACGAGACAGCGAGACACCATGGAACTCAGCCTGAGCACACACATGTGAGTGTGTGGCGAACTGTGAATGGAGAGATCCACGAAGCTGCGGCTGAGAAAAGATAAGGCTGAGTGAGTGTGTGTGTGTGTGTTTGTGTGTGTGTGAGGAGCTCCACGGATTGGTCCATTTGGACCTGGGTATTGTTATGTCACTATGACTAGGAAGAACAAAATGGAAAAAGAGAAATCTCCAACGAGGCGTTCTGGGGCAGCATAGACAGGTCTTTTCTGTGTTAGAGTTTTACTCGCTACAGGGTGTACTTTGAGGGTTTGTGACTCTGCAGACCGTTTACATGCAGAAAAACCTTCATAACACACAAGGGGACGGGTAATAACCGGAAAAGCATGACATGGGACCTTTAAACTAATCTGCTAATCATGTTAAAAGATTATTGATGTTTAAAAGAACATTTGGCACTGTACATGTTTAGCTTGATTCTCTTTTTTAAAAGATTTTAATTTGTCACAGCACACATTTATCAATGAGACATAAAACAAAAGCAATATTTTCTCTATTTTGTAATTAAACCTTATTGGCTGTGTAGTGCTGACTTTTTGCTGAAATCTGCTGGTTTGACTGCTGCCTGAGGCTTTCAGGGTTTGATCAAGCTGAACACCTCAGGACTAAAGTCTACCTCACCTAACAGCACCTTATTCTGTCAAAAATGTCTTCAGCTTTTAGGAGTCAGCACTAAAGCTCTAAAGCTCTTAGGAGCATAAGCAGTCAATGCACAAGTGAGCCACTGTAACCATTTAAGATGTAATTTAAGCTACAGGCTGAAAAGGAGAAGTGTTTTTAAGAGACAATGGGCGTCAGTGGCGACTTATCTATGTAATATAGAGAGCAAAATGTGTATAATATTGTAATTTCATATAGGTTTATACATTAAGGTCATATTTAGTTATTTAGAGTCTTAACACCCACAAATTAGCTTTATTAGTTTTAGCAAGTCAATGTTTTGGTTGGATGCCTAAAATAAGGTATGTTGTTAACACAGTCTTAACAGTTTTTTCTGTTAAGAAAGTGAAATTAATAAATGAGACAGCAGGTCACACCATTATTTCAAATAAATGACAGTGAGAAAATTGGGGGGAGGGGGTTCGAGAGGCAGCTTGGTAATCTAAACTAAAGAACAAATAGAGCTATCTAATTTGTACCAGTTTTACATTCTACTTAAGCTGTTTAACGACCCGTAAGAGACTTTACTCTTTTGTTATTGCTGCAGTACCTGGTCCCATACACCGGCAAGAGACAATGCAGCAGTATTATGAGCTAACATGGCTACCGCAGTAAGGAACGAATAACAAATATCTCAATTCTGCAGATATACGGCTCTGAATTCCTGCGTTGATTCAGTCCTGCTGAATCATTGCAGTCAAACATCGCTCTGTTTTCTTCCAAGTATCTGTAACCAAATAAGCCTTGGAGAATTAGCTAATGCACTGGCAGCATCCTCACTGTCATGGAGACTTATCCAAACACCCGTCATCGAACACACTCAGCAAAACACTCAGTGACGGTGTAAAAATCAGGAGCAAAACAATGACAGGACGGAAAAGAGCAAGGTAACAAAAAACTATGAGATCTGATCCCATAGCCAGTATGCTAACATGCAATGATGAAGCTAACGCGCTAATCTTAAGTAGGTAGCCTACAATGTTTATTGTGCTATCCTAATTTGGGGTGTTAACATGCAAAGGATTGCAGTTGCCTTGATTACAGTGCTAAATAAAATGCTAGGGGTTATTATAATTCATCCTTACGGGGGACATGAATGTGTGGATACAATTTGACAGAAATCCATTGAAAAAGTTGTTGATGTTTTATGTGGAAAAAGTCTACTGATGAGAAGCCATATTAATCTTTATTGTTGTCTTTGTTTAAAAGATGACAGTAAAGCCTGACAAGACATGAGGGAAATTAAAATCAGTCCAATTTCAGAAGTAATAAATGTCCCAATTCAGAATCATCCATTTTATTGCTCATATTGATGTATTGACTGACAGGCAACGACATCAGATTGATTAGCTGGCTAATTGGTTCTTTTCATTATCTGATTTTGTTCCCCTTCAGGGAGCTTCAATGGTCCAGTGCACTGTCAACTATTTCGCAGACATATGAGTGGAAAGAGGTCACTGTGTCCCCGTCAGTAAACGAGGACCAGAACCAAATACAGCTTGCACTGGTAGAAGAATAATCACCGTAATAGGCATACATATTGATTATTAGACACACACACCTACTCTCAGATTGTATCTTTCTTGCACCCTTTCTCACTTTCTCCTCCTTCTCTCACACACGCAAATCCATACCCTAAAGTAGGCCTTTGCAGCGTCTATAATTCATTTCGCCTGGAGATGCAGTACACACACGTCCCATACAATGTCTACGAAACACCTCTGCAGTACAGGCAGGGTACGGATGCAAACACAGTCCACACTGTCAAATATATTTCAAAAGTCTGCTGGGGGAGTGCAGCTCGACCTCTGTGGAATAAAAATCACTATCCAATGCAATGCAGTTGGTTTAAGAATTCCTAGCGCAGACACGAGGCACAGCAGCTATGCAGAGCGAGGCAGTGGCGGCGTCCTCTGCATCCCAATGAGGAGCAGGGGCTGCAACTCCACACCTCAACTGTACCCGCCCAACACCTCTGTGAGCGGGACAACAACAGCTCAGCAACCTGCATGAATGACCTGCAGCATTAAACCTACTGGTGCCACTTTCATGCCTTTCCTGTGAAGCTATAGCTGACAAGGGGGATAAATTACAGGGCCATAATGAGGACTAATTAGGGGGCAAATAATAGCTAAGATAATATCCTAAAGGATAATACCTGAAGGCTTAAAAGGACAAAAGTCTTGTTAAAAAAAAGTGTTCATCATAGTTCTTGGCAAAATAGCCCTTCTCTATTTCTCTAGTTTTAAAGACGCCAACAGTTGGCTAGAAAGCATAGACTGTGATAGCTGTAATTTTCTTTGGGGTGGGGGTTCATGTCATTAAAACATTACAAGGCGCCGATGATTAAGCCTTTACTGGGCTTAAAATCTCCTTAACACATTCCACTGAGGATACTCAAAAATGCATGAAGATCAGGCTAAAAATAAGGCTGCTGCTGACGTCCTGAGAAGGTGACATGTTGGACACTTTTCAGGTACACTATTAGTGCTGCATATGTGGAAATCTTCTGCTGCTGCTGCCCGATTTCTAATGCAGCAGTCCAAACCTTACGACAGATACTTAAACACGCTTTTTAGGGAATAATTGGTCATAAAGACACTTAAAAATAAGCAGAAAAGCAAGCAACAAACCATGAACAGGTTTCTATAATCTTCATTGAAGCATTACTTGACCAACAGGAAGTCATACCCTGCCCCAAGAGGTTTTCAAAGATTGATGCAGAGAGAAGGAGAGAGTGAGAGAGTGAGAGAGGGGGAGAGGTGGAATGCGTCGCTGATGTTTGAAGTCAGGAGTTTGGTGCAGGACGGATTATCTCAACCCAATATCCCCCATAACTACTGGGCCACTAGTACAGTCCTGCTGCCATCGCTGCTGAACAACCCTTTAAATATTTTACACTGCAGTGGTGTTAAATCAACCCCTAGCCCGGCAGACTACTCACCTCCCATCGCAGCTTTCATTACAAAATTCATGATGAAGCAGTTCTGTGTTCTCTTCCTTCAGTGGTCAGGTTATCAGGGACAGACCTGCAGCCGGGGAGAGAATACACAAGATCGCATGAATGCCACTGTTAGGACATGCAGTTTCACTCCAGGGGTTTTTATTCAAGTGTTTGATGGGATGGGGGAGGATGACGCTGAAGAGGCTCGATGCGGACAAGAAACGACCTCCAGACGCAGATCTCTGTTTAGCAAAGGACGCTTTACTACTTTAATAATAATCACAAGATTTTCACACACATTTGATTACTTAAACTCATGAATGTACACCTTTAGAGCCACAAAATGTGACCAAGTCTAAGGAACGAAAGAGTGAGACTTAACTGGGTTAAGATGGTTTACCCTCCAGTACAACACTGAGTTTTGTAGAGGCACCTGCGCCCTTGATTTACAACAAACACTCCATCTTTTGCGGATTTTTGCTGACGTTGCCTGTCGTGTATCCTCCTAGATATATCTCCCAGAATAATAAAAAGCTGAGACAGAGGTCAAAGATGAGCTAGTGGGGGCATGCTGTATGGGCCTTGGAGAGCATCTCTGCAAGGGCATTCCATGACAGAGAATAACATTACTTTTTTTTAAAGACACTATCATTTCCTACATGAGCTCACGCTTTCTAAGTTTATGAAGAGCATTATGACATTTTATTCACCATAATGACTATAAAAATGACATTGTATTAATTTTTTTCTTGGGATTTAAAGATAATTAGTATTCATTTTGTAAAAACCTAACGTATCATTTGTTCTATAACACTGCTGCTGGGACGTCTAAGGCACTTCACTGTGGTGCTTTTCTGTAATAAAGAAAAAAACTATTTGAAATCATTATAATATTCTTATAATATTCTTCGGGAGTTACGGAGCTCAAGACTGACTTTGAACCGACCTTATTGTACTTTATGATGATAATTTTTTTCTACCATCTTTTTTACGACATGACATCCGCACTGCATTTTACAGCATTGCTTTGCCATTGCGGCACAGCGGACTGGCAGAAAGAACACGTCCTCCTGAAAACTTGCTGCACTCATTATTATATCGCAGTTTCTTCCTGGTGACATTATCGCTCGCCCCAAAGTCGAATCTGCAGCAGCTGAGCGTCATTGAACCATTTCCTGGTTCCTCTCCATCATCTGCAGCAGCATCATTTTCCCCTCACGTGAACCCCTTACAGTATTCACTCACATATACTGGTGCTTTGCAGCATTTCGGCACTAACAGTAGCCTACCGTACATTATGTACTCCCTGGTAAATAACTGCACCACGCAGGCTTGGATACACACACCACGATGCATGTACAGTGTGGAAGTGTATCAGCATCTTTTACCCCTGCGTACGAGCCCCATCACCATCCAGTCCCGTACAGTGAAAGCCATACACGCAAATAACCCTTAAGGTTTCATTTACCTTGTTTTGATCCTCCTCGAAGTCTTGATCCCTCCAAAAAAAAATGCCTCTTCGCAGTGTTATTACCACTCGTCTTTTTGTGCTTCAGCTGGGAGAAGGAAAACACAAGTTGTGCGTCTTAAAGAGGGGATTGTGCCTCTGTGTGTCTTCCTGTGCGGCTCTCAGTTTGCAGACATGCCGGTTGTGTCAGAGTGAGGCTGCAGCGGCGGAGGAAGAGTCTATTCCTGCAGGACGAGATGAGAGCATGCAGAGGGAGAGAGGGGGAGGGAGGGAGCACATCAATGTAATATCACCCAAGAGAAGCTTCCATTTTATTCTCCACAATATACACTCAAAATATAACATTTAAAAGTACTTTGAAGGTTTTATTTAACTCATACAAATGTTTTGAATCATTACAGAGGTAAACATCATATCAGTCTTTTCATACAATTTATCTTTTTAGTCTCACAGTTATTTATTCATTAGTTTTCGGTTCAATCATCCAATGCCTTTAGGGTTGCTTTTATTGTCTCACGAAAGGAAAAAACGATTAGAGTAAAGAAATAGTGTTGCACAGAGAACAAACATATCACTAAAAGGCACTTAATAAATAAAAAACACAATTGCAAACCCTGCCATCAACATTAAACGAACACTTATAATACGAATTAACACTATTCAGAAAAATATGACTTTTTAGACTAGATGTCACCAATGTTTAAGGCAGCTTATTTAAAATTGTAGCAAATGTTAGCACATTCTCGATTCAAAAGACAGAAAGACACATAACATTAACTCAAGTTGTGCTTCTGCCCACTGGACAGACCCCCCAAAACTCTCATTTTAGCTCCGTCTTTGGTCTCCACCTAGTCCTGAGGGAAATATCTGGTTCTTTGGCTGCTAAATGATCCACTATGTTCAGTTAAGTTTGGTCCTGATCATGTAGCGTACAGGCGGTTTATTAAAGCTGTTAGCTGATCTGCCTGCACATGGAAACAAGGTTAATGAGAGCGACAAGACTAAACCAAAACAGTTGCAGAATGTAAGACCAAAGCAGTGTCTGAAATCACATACTAACATACTCAATATGTGTGTACTGCATACTGCCTACTAAATTAACGATTAAGTGTTCAGTAATTTATGAATGCCATTACTAGCAGACGGTTCACACAATCTTTTCTCTTCATCACATGACAGTGTCTAGCTATTTAGTACTATGGTTGAATTTAAATGTTCATCAAAATGTAAATCAACGTTACTTCTTTCACTCACTAATTATTGTCCATTATTATTTTTACAGCAATGGAAAAATGTATTAAATATGGTAGTGTTACATTCGTTTTCAACAGTACATTTTATATGTCCTTTGCTTTCCCCCTTCACTGTGCCTCAATGTCACTCGCCATCATTTATTTTGTATCCAACTGTTAATTTTTTAAACCGCCTAGCCCACAGCCATTTGACAGTCTAAAGAGCCGTAATGCATTTTGGGCTGGTTGAAAATGTTCACTCAGCTCAAGTCTCATATTCAAGCTTTGTAGAGTTGAGATGAGTCCTACTTTTGTAATTGGTTTTGTGACATAGAATAAACCGGCTTTTCGGCTTGAAGAGACAGCGCAGCCTTTCAGGATCAGGGTGAATTCATGTATATTCAGAGATACAGTATCAGAAAAAGAACGTGTTTTTTTAAACATCAAAGCATGTTAAGGTTCAAGTAGGAATGCTAATGTACAGAAAACTGAAAATGAGCATTATTTGTCCCCTTTAAAGGTGCAAAGTGTAATACCGAGCCACACGCTCAAAATAAATAGGGAGCATCATTACCCCTCTACTGCTAGCTTTATACAATCTAAATGTAATCTAAAATGGCCTACCTTAGTATGTTTTTGTACGTATATTTAATATTATAGTTGTTGTAGTGTGGTATATACCTTCACATGTTGGTAATGTTTATGTTTTCAATGTTTTAATATACAATTCTGGCCATATCTTACACCTTTCAGCTTTAAAGTAAATGGTATTGTGTTGAATGATTGAAAAAGACTTTGATAATGTCGTAATGCAATTGCCGGTTCCACGCCAAGTATGTATTACTTTCCCTTGACCTTGTACCTGAGAGTCGACTAAAGTGCTAATATAAGCCTTTTCTGCCCCTGAAAGTGCTTCTTAAGTCCTTGCTTTTTTTAGTTACGTTCCACACATGGTGCACAGAGAAGCCTCAACACACTCTGGCACCAGCATCCATCACCTTGTTTATAGCCTAGGCAGAGTGTGCGCCCATACACACAATCGTCGTGCACACAAACAGACACACAAATGCAAAGACATGTACACACACACACACACTACTGTTTTTGTTCTTAATCACTATTGTAGTGTTGTTGTTTTTTAGCCATTTATAGCCTTTTGGTTTTTATGGTTAGAAGTTGGTCACTTATGCCCTTGACCCATATCCACCACACATTTAAGTTTCAAGGCTGAATATAATGATAGAGATAGTCTTCTCTGTTGTCCTCTGGGTTTTTTCACACATTTCTTCAGACTTTCTCAAAGGGGCGTGCGCAAGTCTATTTGGTAAAAAAAACATGCTAGTGATTTGAAATTCAAACACTGTTTCTCAAACTGTCTGTTATAGTATCAGGTAGCAAATACATGTTTTTTATATTAGATACAATTGTTAAAATAAAATAATAATATTTAAATAGGCTGTTGTTCCCTTTCGGCTTCTGTTGACACTTTGCATTTTTATAGAACAATTTTCAAACAGTTAGTAACCAGTTAGTAATCTGACACCCTGTACGGCTCCGCCTCTTTGTGTAACATTATGAGTATTAATCTTGTTCGAATAGTCTCACAACAGGAGTTCAAATGGTTGTACTTTCCTTAATTGTGTCCAGGTAATGAGTTACTATAAAAATGTGCCCAACTAAAAGAAGTTGCCAATCTATGTCTGGGGTACTGAAATAAACACACAGTGACTGCTCTGAATACACTGATGCTGTGGCACGGATGAAACTCAGACACTTACAATAGATGCCATTTGAAAACTTCATTTGCATTTTATACCAAAATATGTATGGCAGAGCTCCACAGGGACCGCATGCCATTCATAAAAAGGGCAAATTAACATAGCAATGCTGCCACACCGCCATGATGTTGTTTTTCTAGCTCTCTTCAAAAAACATTTTTTATTGACAGAATGTTTCAGCTTCAGTCCGAAGAAAAGTATGAAAACAGTACGGTGGGAAGCAATGCATCGAAATACCATGAAGTATATTGGATTTCATAAAGAAAGCAGTAGTGACAAATACAAATAACTATAAGGTTGGATGGACTATGAACCACTGTTCATGATTACTATTGTAAAACAATACCTACTACTATAGATAAACATTTTATTTAGTATTCAGAAAGTGAAATGTAAACTCTGAATTAACCAATCCTTGAAGCAGAAGGCAGCTACTATATACAGCACCCGACGTCTGTTGTCTTGCTCAAGGGCACCCTAGCTGGGCCCAGAAGACAATCTGGCACCTCTCCATGTACCAGTCCACACTCTCTACTCAGTTTGCCCTATGTGCTTATGCCTATTGTGGAGATACTCAACCTGCATCTGATCTGCTGAAGCTGCATGCCCCGGGACAAAGAGGAGCTGGTATTGAAATACAGCACAGCTTGGATGCTGAACATCGCCTCTTGGCACCACTGCAGTCAAATGTATGGTGGATTAGTTCCCAGGACAGCAACTTAGTGCCGCTGTGCCATTTCTCAAGGCAGGATGTTGCAAAAAGGCAGCAATTTTGTTGTGTGCATCAGAATATCCTCAGTCAATAGTCTTTTAAATCGTTTTAAGTGTTCTCATTTTTGGTTACCTGCCTTAAGGCGCATTACATAACACCTACTCGCTGGTTTGTTACATCTGTCAGCTAAAACCATATTTTTCTATCTTATTTTACCACAAACAGAGGATTAGAAAGCCTGAAATGTGTGTTTCATGCATGAGCTTGAATTGTACAGTTTCACATGTAGCAGTCACCCCTCAGCATAAAGGACAGTTTAGCTGACAAAGAGCTGGCTCATGGCCCCTATACCACCTCTGGTTCATGTAGTACCGTCTATTAAGACATGTGGTAGGATCAAATCTCATACATTGTGATATAATATACAAGGCAGCAGAATGTCAGCTAAATGCCACAGGGACACATTCACTTTAAAGCTTTGGATTGTCTGAGGAACACAAATAGACCCACAGAAAGTGACTTTGAAGCCTTTGAGAATAGAGCCAAGTTAGAATACAAATATGTTTATCGATTACAATAAAATACTATGTCATTTAAAGTTGAACTTTAGAACATTTCATGAGAAGACATTTTCTGTTGTAATTGCTCCGTTCACTTTAATTTTACCTTAATTTAACTTACCTATGTTAAAGGGCCCATGTCATGCTTTTCCGGTTATTACCCATCCCCTTGTGTGTTATGAAGGTTTGTATGCATGTAAACAGTCTGCAGAGTCAAACCCCCTCAAAGTACACCCTGTAGCGAGTAAAACTCTAACACAGTCTATGCTGCCACAAAACGCCTCGTTGGAGATTCCTCATTTTCCATTGTTTGCTTCCTGGGTTCTGTGACGTGTAAACACCCAAATCGACAACAAATGACCGGATTGGCCCAATTGGACCAATCCGCGGAGCACCTCACACACCAGGACCCCTTGGCTAACTAACAGGGAGTCCCCATTGACTTGCATAGAGCTCCCTGAACGCTGGTAATAGACGAGTTGGGATCGTGGAGAAATGCTCTCCGCAGACCCATTCTCACAGCGTTATAAACCTTTTTCTTACTCAATATCAAGCCACACTTATTGTTTTTACTTAGGCTGTGAGTGTTTGTGTGTGCTCAGGGTGAGTTTCGCTTGTTCTCGCTGTATCGTCGACCCGGAAATCTGTCCGCTCCTCGCGGCAGCTCACAGCAACGAGCTAGCAACATCCCGACCAATCAGAGCACACTGGGCTCACAGGGAGGGGGGGGGCAGGAGCTCCAACAAGCCGTTTAGGACAGAGAGTGAATACCTGGTGAATACACATACTATACAGAGATGCTGTATGAGAAACCAATGTGATTTTGGAAAATTGCACAATTTAAATCTATTCTAGTAGACCTCAACAATGGAAATATGATCAGTAGAAATGGCTATGACATGGGACCTTTAATTCATTTATGTAACGTCCTCGTATGTATGTATGTATGTATGTATGTATGTATGTATGTATGTATGTATGTATGTATGTATGTATGTATGTATGTATGTATG
>NW_011357786.1:0-6811 GCF_000735185.1 Notothenia coriiceps | reverse complement strand
CAACCAATCGATAGTGATCAAACAAATATCTTATATTAAAACATAAAGGATTACTAAACACGTTTCATGGCTCCTACACCACTGCTGTCCAGAAAAAAACATTGCTGCACGTTTGAAGTTTGCAAAAGAGCACCTGGATGTTCCACAGCACTACTGTCAAAATATTCTGTGGACAGATGAAACCAAAGTTGAGTTGTTTGGAAGGAAAACACAACGCTATGTGTGGAGAAAAAAAGGCACAGCACACCAACAACAAAACCTCATCCCAACTGTGAAGTATGGTGGAGGGAGCATCATGGTTTGGGGCTGCTTTGCTGCCTCAGGGCCTGGACAGATTGCCATCATCGACGGAAAAATGAATTCTCAAGTTTATCAAGACATTTTGCTGGAGAACTTAAGGCCATCTGTCCAACAATTGAAGCTCAACAGAAGATGGGTGATGCAACAGGACAATGACCCAAAGCACAGAAGTAAATCAACAACCGAATGGCTTCAACAGAAGAAAATACGCCTTCTGGAGTGGTCCAGTCAGAGTCCTGACCTCAACCCAATTGAGATGCTGTGGCATGACCTCAAGAGAGCGATTCACACCAGACATCCCAAGAATATTGCTGAACTGAAACAGTTTTGTAAAGAGGAATGGTCCAAAATTCCTCCTGACTGTTGTGTAGGTCTGATATGCAACTATAGGAAACGTTTGGTTGAGGTTATTGCTGCCAAAGGAGGGTCAACCAGTTATTAAATCCAAGGGTTCACATACTTTTCCCACCCTGCACTGTGAATGTTTACATGGTGTGTTCAATAAAAACATAAAAACATATAATTGTTTGTGTGGTTTTAGCTTAAGCAGACTGTGTTTGTCTATTCTTGTGACTTAGATGAAGATCAAGATCAGAACACATTTTATGACCAATTTATGCAGAAATCCAGGTAGTTCCAAAGGGTTCACATACTTTTTCTTGCAACTGTACATCTCAACACCTACAGTGGGCCGAACCTGGTCCGGCNCCATTTGCGTTCACACCCAATCAAAACGTGTAGCATGTACAGTTGCAAGAAAAAGTATGTGAACCCTTTGGAATTACCTGGATTTCTGCATAAATTGGTGACCAATTTATGCAGAAATCCAGGTAATTCCAAAGGGTTCACATACTTTTTCTTGCAACTGTACATGCTACACGTTTTGATTGGGTGTGAACGCAAATGGAGATACAGGGTTGTAAAAGGAGTATAGATTTTGTCTAAGATGCCACTCTTGTATCTAATTCAACAACAACAACAACAACAACAACAACAACAACATTGTAACAGGAAGTGCCTCCTTGATAAGCCTTATTGTGTTCCGCTCTCATGATACCCGCTTGCAGGCCGAAGCAAATTTCTACACAATACTGTCCCAAAAAAGCACAAAGGATTCATACATCAAGTAAAAATTGATTCTGATACAAATCAAAAGCATCTTTTCAAGGTTCTTGTATATCAACAGGGAATATTTTGAAATATATGTGGCATGACAACGGTGGGTGCTTTTTTAACTGTTTGACAATGATTGTGTGATCCTTTCTTTATTTAGTGAGGTGGAAAATGTGTGATGCTTTTAGGGACTTCATGACTATAACATTTCAAATATCTGTGTCTGGAATGCAGAGGCACAGTATTCTTATTTCACATACAGATTACAATATTAATATTTCACCCCAAAGGCTTCCTTGTCTTTGCTCATGCTTTCAAGCTGTATTGTCTACAGAGTTTCCTCTATACTATAGTGGGACATATTCCTCCATCTGAAGGGCACAGTGGCCTCTGTCAGGCTACGCTGTCAAGTCAGAGGGGAGGAGCGGTTAGCCTTGGATATTAGTCTGCTGTCCATCATCCCTGCTGCACTCTGAGGTCCTCCGAGACACCAAGAGAGGGGGAGGACGAGGCGAAGGGAGTGGGTGAAGGAGGAGGGGGCTTAGCATGTAATTGTGTGTGTGTGTGTGTGTGTGTGTGTGTGTGTGTGTGTGTGTGTGTGTGTGTGTGTGTGTGTGTGTGCGGGTGTGCGTGTGTGCGTGTGCGCGTGTGCGTGTGTGCGTTCGTTCGTGCGTGCGTGCGTGCGTGTGTGTGAGTGTGGGTGTGTGTCCGTCCATCAACCCGTAGAGGACCTCTGAAGTCCCAGACAGAGGGAGGTGTGTACTGCTGCAATGCGTAAAGGCATCACAGCTCCATGGATTCATGCAGTGAGCGGACTGAAAGGCCGAATGACTGACTGGTTGACTGACTGCCTCTGGGATTTACAGCATACTATACGATGACCTTATGAACTGAAAATCTAATACAAATCCAATTACCCAGCTGACTCTATAGCTTTTTCAGGTGTGACACACATCTTCTTGCCACTACATGGGACACCAACTTGTATGTGCATTGTAAATAAACTGTGCAGAAATATATAATGACACAAAGCTAAAAATATAAAAGAAAAGTATTTTTACGACATTTCAGCACATCATTTGGCATCAAAGTCTAACCATAATCCTTGGAAATATCCTGTCAAGAAACAAAACAAAAATACTCCATAACAATCATAAGCAGGCTCTTCATCTCTTTTCTTTTTTATTTAAACCTCTTTTCGCTTTCGAAAGCAATTGAGCCATTCTCCATTAAAAAGGTGTTTCAGGGAAGAATTCTTTAATGTTTATGTGGTAATATTTAAAGACAATACAGAATATGTATGGTACTTCACACAATTGGATGTAAAAGCCCAATTAAATTGTAAATAAAAGTCCTAATGGCGAGAGAATACAACATAAAATATGTTTGAAGCAAAAGCCAACAGAGATGTGTTTGCAATGTGAAACCGTCACCACTCCCCAAATAGCCACTTTCCATGCGCTTCTTCAATGTAATCACATTATGCATATCTCAGTCAGCGTATGGAAACCCTGTATCGCCAAAATGTGCACTCGGTAAATTAGTTAACATTGTTATTTCCTCCAGCCTGTGCCGAGGTAATGTGTTCTGTCATGTGCATATGTGTGCGTCTGGCGCGGCTAATCTCGCACAGTACTGTACCAATCAGCCTAATACTTTATTTTGTTCATTGATGCTGTATGCTCAACAAACTCTGGTTGTCAGGGCTTTATTCACAATTCCTGAGTCGCCTCTTGTATTGACTATTTTATAACGTCGTTGGATGCAGGGTCTTTTTAAGAGGCCTGTAGAGCCTGCAATCAATCCATTAGCCTAACCCGGTCTGTTGTTGCCACATTGATGCCTCTCTGCTTGCTCAAAAATGTAGATCCGTATACAACTTTGGTGTCTTTTTTAAACACACAATTGGTAGTTCAATTGCATACTCGATAATTGAAACCAAGATAATTAAACTACCATGTGTCTACATCTATGCTACACTCTCTTTATCCTGACTGCAAGGGGACAAGTAGAGGGATTGAATTCATCTTTATTTGAAAGGAAAGAGGGAGGAACACCTGGCACAGATCTGTACTCTACTGAGACAGCACATTTCTAATTGCCTTAGAATCAATCAATCAATCAATCAATCAATCAATCAATCAATCAATCAATGTTTAAATTGCAGTCTAATATCTTAGCCCACAAATCAGAATTTAGACTGATCGTTCAACTCCACATTGAGATCGCAAAATGCTGAGTTACGTGGTTTTCACTCAAACATGACAACAGAGCTTGCCATATTGTGGTGTCAAGAGATCATTTGCTCGCTGAGGACTAACAGCAGGCCGTAGGTGTGGTGAGGGAAGCAGCTCAGTGTGACAACTGGAGACACTCCAGAGTAAGAGACAACGCTAGCTTCTGTTTAAAACCTGCAGAGTGACAAAAAGAGATATAAAATTGTGAGGTTACTGTATGGGTTTAACCTAATATCATTACCTTGCTTTCATAAGTGGGACAAAAAGAAAAAAAGGGCATATCTTGGGGACTGAGCCAAAGCATGGTGACAGTGCAGCGGGTATAATTGTCCTGTCAGTGGAAAAACAGGACTGGACCTCTCCATCTCAGAGCAGGTTTGTGTCCTCTGGTGGCCCAGTCAGCAGACCGTGTTTTCCTGTGTTTCCCACACACTTTGATTGTACGGTGTGAGCAGTGCAAATCCCCTTGCTGCCTTCACTCTCCTCTGTACCTTCCCCTGTACCTGTCTGAAATAGGAATACAATACTGCAGGAGGCTGGGCCCCCCACTCTCCTCGACAAGCACACTTGGAAAGCATCCAGAGCGGAGTGCATCGTGCCCTAGAAAGCTAGTGCAGTAGAACTGTCACGGAGCAATGCAGGGAAGAGAGGAACGTGACAGTAAGAGGGAGGTGGATTCACGCCCACACAGCCAAATATGAACATGTACTGAAGGTAATGCAGTGGACAGCAAGAGCAGAGATTTGGATTTCTCTGAGTAAATGCAAAATGATATAACACCTCGAAAGGTTTGACATTTGTTATGCAGATGGGACTGTCCTGCCCTCCACTCATTAGGTCAAATATAGCCACTGTGATTACATTACATGTTAGACGCTTTTATCCAAAGCGACTTACTAAATACTGTGGGCAATCCCCACAGGAGCAATTTGGGGTCTTGCCCAGTGACACAACGACTGCAGTGGGGTTTGAACCTGTGACCTCCGTGACCCAAACACCAACGCACAACCCACTGCACCACACACCTCCCAGAGATTTACCTTGTCCTCTTTACCTATATATCTTTAGAAGGAATACATCATCAAATGTTATGAACAAATCATTGCCAAAGTGCTGCCAGCTAGGACATATTCAATTCCCTGAATATCTTTCTAATAAGTATTTTACAGGGAATGTTTAGCACTTTTATTTGGCACTTAAAATGGAAAGACAGCAAAAAATCCATTTACTGTAGATGGTTGATATCATCCTTAATCGTGGAACCTTAATGGCTATCAATCTGAAGATGATAAGACTTTGGTGGCCATTGCTAATATTTTCGGCGTTCCAGTGTACAGTAGCTAGCATGCAAAAATTATTTGATGTGCTCTGGTTATCGTTTACATAGCAACTTGAGATGTGAGAATGGACTTGGAGTTAAAAGACAAAGATAGCAACCAGATAAAATATCTGCAATTAAATGCCATCCCTGTTTGAAGAGTCAGAAGATAGCCGATGGTTTCTGAGATTGCTTTACAACCAATTTGTTTCGCCTCTTTTGCTCACCACACTGTTGACCTGCATTCAAGATCCTGCTCATCTGTGATTGGTCAACACTATTGGACTACAAACCTGAATGCTACCCATACAAAAATATTGTCCGGTAGCCAAGATGAAAGCAGATATCTTTTTGTAGAGATAACATCATCGGTTGGCAAATTAAGCATAGCTCATCATCTCTATCCAGCTCAAATGACAACATATGTATATCAAATATAAAATGGTAATGTGGTAAAATGTCAGTGAATCAATGCTAGCTCATAGACGGCTTTGAACGCTTACATTAGCTTATTGTTATAAATGGATACTGCCTTCTCATCCCCCCTAAAGAGAAACAAAGGAAGCATGGAGAGTTGGGACCAAAGTGTTGTGTTCGCCTGAGGAGGCAGTTTCCTGCAGGGTTTCTGACAGGTAGTTTCTGTCTAAACAGATGCTCATTTGAGGTAAACGAGAGGCGACTGTCTGCAATCCTTCACACAAAAGGTGCTGAATAAGTACAGTTTGACTGATGGATGAGAATGCCTTGTCTGTACTTTTACTCCACAAAAAGGAAAGTCAGAGGTGTGGAAATAAGACACATCCTTTGATTTTTAAGCAGACTTTGTTTGCAATAAAACTGTTATTTTCGAGGGAAGGTGTGGTTTTCTGTTAGCAACAGGAAATATGACTTTTACCTTTTCAATCCAAATCTGATATTTGTATGGCTATTCAGTAAAGGCTGGACAGACAAATTATTTTGTATCTTTGTTAAAAGCATACTTAAAATGTCCAACGTGGGGGTGTTTGAACTGAGAAAGCTGGACGGACCTCAGAGCTAAACAGACTTCAGGTGAGAAAAGAAAACAACAAGACGAGGAAGAGCCAACATGGAGACTTATGCATGAAATATGAGACTCACCACCGCAAGCTCTTAGAGTGCCTTCTTGTGTGTGTGTTTGTGTTTTTGTGTTCGTGCACATAGGCGCATATAATTGTGTGTGTGTACAGTCTGTGTTTGTGTGTGTGGCCTCTTTAAACATGGAAGCATCAAAGAGAGCCAACTAGTAAGAAAGAGCCCAAAAAAATAGGAGTGTGTGTGTGTGTGTGTGTGTGTGTGTGTGTGTGTGTGTGTGTGTGTGTGTGTGTGTGTGTGTGTGTGTGTGTGTGTGTGTGTGTGTGTGTGTGTGTGTGGTGCGTGCGTGTGTGCGTGCGTGTGTGTATGTGTTCTGTGAAGTCATTCTAATTAGAAGTTGAGTGTTTGGCTGAAAGCAATGTACCTTAAATTAGAAAATCCTCTGTTGTCCAACTTGGCAGCATAAACTAGTCAAATTAGCACCCATGTTCCTGAGAGTGATAATAATGATATGTTAAATATCTATCTTTGTGCTTTCCTAAACAAAATGTTTCAAACAAGGTAATAAAAACAAAATAGCTTAATAAAAAAAAGCAAGTAAATGTTTATCAATCTAACCATCAATCACATGCATTCATTAACCAATTTAGCTGCAGGGTCTTGGGATAATAGTGAACATCAACCACACGGAAAGAGACTGCATCAGCAATACTGAGAATTTAACGGTGTGTGTGTGTGTGTGTGTGTGTGTGTGTGTGTGTGTGTGTGCGTGCGTGCGTGCTTGCGTGCG
>NW_011357785.1:0-2509 GCF_000735185.1 Notothenia coriiceps | reverse complement strand
TTGTATTTGGTGGTTTGTGTTCCAGCTGTCGATCAGCTGTGCGCAGCGTCTCCACTGCAGCAACTCCATATCCACCAGTTAAAGGAAATACAACTAATGTGTTATATTAGCTGTACAATTTACCACATATGGTGTTCTTAGTTTCCATACCTCTTGTGTTTTACGAGCGACTTATCAAGTAGGCTATTGGCAAACGGCATAAAACACGATTAAACATGATAGTATATAAAACCATGCTCGTATCTACAACCTATAGAAATGCAAAACGGCGTCAGTTTAGACGTAATTCTGTCCTCCTGCTTACCGCATCATTTATGAGAAAACATTTCATAACATTAACACAACATATTCGAGGTGGTTTTAAATAACATATCCGTATTTATTTATTTCTCCAAGTTATGTGTTTGTGTGCACTGAGGAGTCTCAAACAGGCGTTTGTTAAATCATTTTAAGATTGGCTTTAATCAATGTTTGAAAATGAATTCTTCATATATGCTAAATGAGAGGTAACATTTGATTTATGGTATTATTTCCACATATTTCTCTCCATTCTTCCTTCTGCCAACGGTGTCCCAGTTTCTCGTCTCTCCCGTTTTTGTGCTTAGTGCGTACGCATGGGTTAGAGTTTGCGTGGAGGACTGCACATTTTCCCGTCAAGTTTGTTGCAAACATTGCGTAGAAACTGGCGTACGCCATTTTTTGAGCGTATATCCCTTTATAAATGAGGCCCCTGGGGACTACTCCTGGGAAAAGTAATTGGTGTGAAAGCACCTAATGCCCCTAGCAATATCCCACGGGCAGTTTAACAAGCTAACATAGAAGTACAAACTCATGTCAAACACACTTATCTGGATTCAGCTCCTTTGTGACAGGAGTTGGGAATATGATACACAAATGATGCTTCAGGCAAAAAAAGGAAATATCAGAGAGGCCAACTCAGTGGACGCGAAAAACACATCTTTTTAGATTAGCTCTATTATTAGCAACCCCCCACCTTAAATGTTCTCTTATTTATTTGATAGGTCTTAATGGATTTTATCTTATTTTATTAATGCTTCAATAGCAATATTTATTTTTCTGTTGGTCTTTTTTATTTCTTAGTCGTTTAACCTTTATTAGAATTATGGCATTTTTATTACTATTATCTTTGTATTTGTATTTCTGTTGTACTGATATGTTCATTTTGTTTTCTGGGTTTTTATATTTTATATTGTTGCATGGACTCAGGTGTCTTGTGTCTCATCTGTCGGAGAGAAACCATTATTTATTTTATTTGTATTACCTTTTACCTCCTTGTGTCTATTAACCTGATAACATGTTATATTTTGCGGCATGTACCTTTAAAGTTCTTAACAAATAATCTGAGGGGGATTTCTTGTCTGTTCTTGTGATGCGTCATTTTGTAAAGCACTTTGAGTTGAATGTGTTGCATGAAAAGTTGTTGTGGTTCGAGGTCACAGGAATAGGACTTCAAACTGATCCGAATATCTTTGTTATCATTAATCATATACCTTCATGAAGCCAAATAGATTCAGGATTGTGGAATTTTGGCTGCATACTTGGTTTGCATAAACTTAAAGTCTGTCCTCATTACCCAGAAACTTAGAACTTACCGCACTGGGACCGAGTGTTTGCATAAGTAAGTTAATTTGAGAAGCATTCGTCAGAGAACTCTTGATTGGAACCATCATTGTGTGAATTCAAACATGTGAAATACAGGTAACGCAGATGCCTCTCAAGATTTGTTCCAGATGTTAACCTACATCCTCCTATCAACAGGAAGTGAGACTGCCACTGTTGCATACTTGGTGAGCAGGAGGATTACCAGCTCAAACATAAATCGCAACACTTCCATTACAGGGTGAGCAGGTGCATTGTTGTGGAACTCTATAATTGGCCCCTGAGGGATTTTCCTTGAGGGACATGACCGACTTTCCCCAACTCTAAATAGATTGTTACTCTAAGTGACATAATCAACCAGTTTAGTGCTATTGTGTCTGAATCCACTCTCTGCTGTTGTGGTGTGATTGGATTAGCCTAAATGCAGCGTTTTAACCTACATACTGTACCTGTTTGCCTCCCGTAAGAGAGAGGTTGGTAATTTAGCGAGAAATGGTTTTGAAAAGGTTGCGTTATGCAACTGAATGCCTGTAATACCATCTACTGCTACAGCCAATGGCCTTCAGTGAATTAGTAAACCCTCACAACAAGCCATCCTTTGTGCCGGAGGTGTTGAATAGCTTTGTGTTTTCGTTATTTTGTATTCTCGGATTTTACTTCTTATTGAATCCAGGTTCTTTTAAAAATCTTAGTTCAGAAAATAAGTCATTTTAAGTAGGGATGCACCGAATATTCGGCCACCGAAAATTATCGGCCGAAAATGGTTAAAAAGGCCCTTTCGGCTTTCGGCAGAGAACAGGGTTACGTTGATCATAATCCGCATATTTGTCCGGGTGTTTTGATTTCAAGTGGTGGAGTAATCCCGAAGTGGTGAAAGTCTTTGCAGTTA
>NW_011357784.1:0-1768 GCF_000735185.1 Notothenia coriiceps | reverse complement strand
AAAGAAAATCTGTTTACAGTTCTGTTTCATATGAGTGTTGAGAGCTGTATCCTTAAATTGATTTTGCTCTCAAAGTGCACCAGGTTGATGCATTTAAAAAAAAAAATCTTCCTGGGGGAAAAAAATCTCACTCCAAGCTGAACTCAAATTTTGGCAGCCCTGGATAAGTTGGTATTCAGCATGTAAAGCAAGGGTACTTCCGTCCACTAAAATACATAAATGTGTTGTTAATAAATAACATTTCAGTTTTTTACCAGATGTCTCGAAAACATTTTTTAACCTGGAATCTGAATTCACTGGGGAAATTCAGATTTTTGGAAAATACAAAATCATCAAGATATGTGTGGATAGAATAGACATCTGTAATGTGATATCGATTCAAGCATATGTTGATTAGGTTTTATGGGTGGGACCTTGAGTAGAAGGTATGGATTACTGACACATACACATTACTAAGACTTGTTGCTCACAGATGCTACAACAAGTGAGGTGAGATGCTGCCGTGTCCCCATGAGAACCACCTGCTTCAGAAGATGTTAAAGTGTAATCCAGCCGCCTCTCAGCAGCCTCACAAAGAAAGCAGTGTGCAGTGATCTCCAGTGCCTAATCTCTAACCTTAATTACTGCGACACCGCAGAGAAAAAAGGCCACAGTCTTTTTCAACAAGCGCCGCCAAATGGTGTGTGCAATTAATCTCCAATTCAGTGGCACAAAACAGCCAATTTGTATGTTAAAGAAGGATGTTGGAGGAGGTAGAAAGGGCCAGTTGGACATTAAGGTCGGGACGATTGTGGTCTCCTTCAACAGCAATCTGCCGCCTGCTGAATAGTGGTGTTTTGATGGTGTGCCATGTGGTGGGACGTAGGGGGATATAAGGCCTTTTTTGAGTTTTCTGATAGAGGCACATGGGCAAACAGAGGAGGGAGGAGGCACAGCGTGTGGAATGGGTACAAGTAGAGGTCGGAGGTCAGAGTAAGACATGAGGCATGATGGTTTCTCCTTTGTTCCCCATTATCTCCCGAAACACACAGCTTGTTCTGGCACACTCTGCTCTGGTGGTCCGGCAGCAGACAGATGGCAGAGAGCCCTTACTGCTTCAATCACATCACCAGGCTTTCTTCTCTGAAATGTGTAAACAACAAAGTATACGATGAGTTAAACTAACTTCTTAATGGTAGAACAAACTCATGTCATTTGAAGAGGAGTGGTGTTTAGATGTTCTGTTTGATTTCTAAATAGCTGGTAAGCAGAATAACAATTACTGAAGAAAAAATAAGAAATGTTTCATAAGCCCCAATTTTCTGTACTATGTTATACTAGTTTCAGTGGCGGCCGGCCCATAGGGGCGCTAGGGGCGCCAATTTGTATGTATCCCCTCTTCCCACATTTTAGATTGTCATTACAAATAAAATAAATATATATATATTTTTTATTTTCATTTTTATTTTTAATAAACAAGGTACATATTATATAGTTGGTATCAGAAAAATGTATAATCTACAATAAAATCTTGTTTAAAATGGCGTTAGGATGTCTAAAGTTACTGATAAGTCATGTGTTTCCTGCCTGGCAGCAGAAATGTTTGCCCGTGTAGATTCATACCCTCTCTCGTCTGAGCGGTAAGAAAAGAGTCCTAAGTGCAGCAGCAGCCAACCAAGTGCTGACTGTTGCTACCTGAAAAGTACTATGCCGCCGAAACATAATTTCAGACAATCAGCGTCTTCAGATCTGATGGTCCAAGGGCTACAATTTCAGCGCCCGGCCCAAG
>NW_011357783.1:0-16470 GCF_000735185.1 Notothenia coriiceps | reverse complement strand
ATTGCTCCTGTGGGGATTGTCCACAGTATTGAGTATGTAAGTCGCTTTGGATAAAAGCGTCTAACAAGTGACATGTAATGTAATGCATTTAATACCTTTAATTAAAGGTTTGGATTACTAATGTGAAATGTAATCAACTCTTAAAGTAGACCTATTATGCTATATTGGAAACATATATTGAAGGGCCATACCTATACAAACTATGTCTGTGAAGTTTTTTGCATAAAATACCAAACAGATCACCCATTGTTGCAATGCCTCATACTGCTCATACTCGTCTTTTGCAGCCCTGTTAGAGAAACGCGGATTTTGTTGCTGTGATAAAACGCCATCCTGTTCTAAACCACATCAAGGATTATTTCTGAAACAGTATGGAGCTCAAATGCTTTTTCTCTTGCGGGTTTATCACAAGGTGAGTTCCTTTTTTTATTTCCTGCTTTTTAAACACATGTGCTCTACAGTACAGGTTAGCTCTGAGTGTTAGCGAGGCTTGCTAATGTAAACAAAGACGAGATTACGTCCAAAACACGTCAAGCATTGTTTCTGATAGCAACTTTCTGTGGGTCCGCTGCCGATTTGACGTCATATCGGCAGCAAATCTGTATCTGCTCGTTTTACCCCCGTTTTTAAAAGATTTGGGTACGGAGGAAAAGAGAAAGGGTTTCATTTTCTGATGCTGCGTGAGTTCCCCGACACACCGGGGACACTTTATGTATAAAAGACATCACAAAGTGCATTTTGCATGATACGTCCCCTTTAAGCAAGATAATAAGGATTCTCAATGTCAGTTGGCATGAAAAGGTGCCACCAGCGGCTAAACAAAATATGTGGTTTGCTTACAAATCAATCCCAAATCGATATAATGCTATTTATTACAGTAGCTATGCAAAAAAATGGTAGGCAGCATTTTGTATTTTTCTTACATAATATTAGGATATTTGAGTGAAATTAAGTCAGTACCAATATGCTCTTTAAATTAAGAGAAATCAGTGTTATGCCAGTAAGACAAACATACAGTAGTGCTTTACAGATGGGCAAAATCATGACTGTGAGTTCACATCATCACTAATAGGGTATTGAGAGCACCACTCAATGTAGATTGGGCTCTCCATGTGGCCATAAATACAACAAAATAACCACCAATAACCCCAATTAAAGTATTACGAGCATTTCATGCAGGGGTCTATTTATACCAATTAAATTATCATATAAGTGGTAGCAAAACACACAAATTTAGCAGAGGAAAGAAAGTCGACTGTGAGGAGTGAAAATCCATTGAGGTGAGCCAGAACATGTGTTAAGCCTCCCCCCAAACCTTAGCCTGCTATCAGTAAAGGTCTGCTGGGATCCTGATAAATATGACTAATTATCCACCGCCACTTTCACTCTCATTTGCATGTCTTTGGGGTTTTACAATCATAAACAGCTATTGAAAAAGATGTTAGGATCTTACCGCTTCACATGCGATCACTATTAACATTTTTAAAAGGTTCTTCCAGTGAATTCAAATTATTTCCATTACTAAAACAGGGATGACACTGGTATGGAATATTAACTAGCTACACCTGTTCTCACTCAGTTCTGTTTAAATTTGCTCAGCAGAGCTAAAAAATGATTCACATGGCGAAACCTTATAAGTGTGTGTACTCTTCCAAGCCTTTGCCCTTGCAATTGTTTTGGCAGCGGGCTGCCCACCAGACAAATGCATTGTCCAATCATGACAGTAGCACAGAACCATGCAACACAATAGGGCCTTTAACCACCTGCCCTGAATAGTTAATCTTGCTGCAGCAGGCGAGCTATTGAATTCTAGTAACTGATACCTATGCTAATAAACTGTGTGTGCACGCATGTGTGTCCCTGTGCAGGAGTGTGCATGTGTCTCTCTGACAACAAAGGGTTGCCTGGCTGGATAATTGTCTTTGTCTTAAAAGTGACTCAGTGAGACAGCAGAGGTTAAAAGGTTCTGTGTGGTGGAAATAACCCTGAACGCAGCTGTGTCAATCAACTCACCAAATAGAGATGTGTCTTGTGTGTGTGCCCCTTCAATAAGCAAAGCTTGATCTGCCCGTGTAACCCGAGACTCCAGTCTCGTATGAACATTGGCCCTGGCCTCTATTCAATTAACACGAGTTATTGTGTGTATTGCCTAACTGAGGCATCAGGTGTCCCTGTGAGCCATTCATGTGACAGAGAATGCTAACAATGCTAACATGTTCTCGATTAGTTAACTAAAGCACTCAAGGGGACTTCTTTCCTACAGTGTAAGAGTGATAAACACCTCACGTAATTCACCGTAAAAACAACATATTAATTAAGAAATAGCGCTGTTTTATATTCATTAACTTCACAAGACATTGGACAAGCTGAAAACCCTGTTAATGACCTTACCCTCCAACTTAGCCTCCTGTCAAAAATGTCCACCAGCTAGCTGGCCTGTAGGCTAAGCTAAATGCGGCTAATCTGGTTAAAAGTGAAATTTCACACAGGCTAGTTATGAAACATGCCCTTTAGCTAACCCACGCTTGATAGCACCTTTAGCAGTCCACACTCTGGAGGGCTAAAAAGGCTAATGAAGAAGCTATTTTTGGCTACTGTTGGTAACATTTGTATTAAATTAGCATACACTTGTTTTTCTCCAGTGGTTAAAAAAAAAGGCCAAGCATTTGAGAGTGGAAAGGCATCTACCTCGGCGTCCTGGACCCTCAGCAGCAAAGTTAGCTAGCTCATGTTCTTGATAAACAATAAGTATGCTACAATAAGCATATTTCCCGGATATAAATATGCGTTGAATTATTAAACAGAGCAGGATATGAGATGACCTGCACGGGATACCGTCACTGACTGGCCATAAATGATGCATTCATGCTCAGTGTTGAAGAGTTATTGACATGTTTTGTAATAAACTAGCACTGGACCCCCCCTGTCCCCAACTCTGCTGTCCATCACAAGCTTCAGCCCGGAGGAACGATTTAATCCGACATCAGTCACAGAAGACAAGATCCTGCATTAGGGAGTGTTCAGACCTGCTGGTTATAAAGTGAGGTTCAGGGACCACCTGGGGTCTTTATGAGGGCACCAAGCGGTCAGCAAGCAAAAAGTGAACAATTTACTAGCCAATAAAACTTTCGTTTCAGGATGTGCTTATTTATCACTTGTTATGTCAATATATGTCATCATTAATACATTCAACCACCAAATCGAAATCAGATGGTTACGACGGATGAATGAAACTAATTTGGGGTGGGGTTCTACACATGACTGATAGTTATTTCAAGGTAATTTTAACTACACCCAAGCTGCACGACACCGGCTCTTCGTCGTCATAGAATGAATTGACACGTGAGAATCGTTATTTTCTTTCTGTCACCTAACGAGCATCAACATTTTAAAGAAACAGGCATTTAACCAAACGTTATAAATGAGCAATATAGCCAGCGAAATTATGTCATAAACGTTCTTCTTAGTATAGCAGCAATCGTTGAATACACATTAAACTGCGGGCACGAAGTCACTTTCAACTCTGCAGTAAGCAGAAGGACAGAAGTTCTGCCGGAATATTAAATTATAGTGATGTTATAGTTTCTATTGAGAGCCTCGTCGGATCTGTCAACCCCAAATATTTATGTTTTCACAAAATGAGTGCAATAACCAATGTTGGGATAGCACTAATGATCATGTTCACCAGTTTGTGGATTATTTATAATCTTGATCTAAGAGTAAAGCGCTCAAATCGAGTAGAAATCCGAGCCGCAGCCCTGCACCGATGAATTAAACAGCGGACAACATTTTCCAGCTTTCCCTCTGATCCTCGCACGGTGGCAGTCTGACTGTTGCTCAGGGATTTATAAACCCTTACTCCAAAAATTACGAAGCAGAATTTGATCAGGAGTCAGGTTAATATTGCCATGAAATCATTTCTGAATCTTAAAGAAGTTCTGGCAGTTTATGCGTTCTTGTTTAAGGTTTAATACACGCAGCTGTCCCCACTGAGAGACGCAATTCAGCGACCTTAAACTTTCCGTCTCAACGCTCTTTCACCACAAATATATTTGTCACCATTTCAGCACCGATAAATCGTGGTCTCTTGAGATGTGGTTTCCTTACAAATAACCCCGCTGTCATGTGGTTAAACTGCGGTTGCGAGCTTTAAAACTAACCACCGACACCATCCCATTGCGCGTAAATCCACATTTCAGCCCAAACTCATCATCAGATTCACATAAAAGGAATATTTTTGATGAAAAACTTCTGAATCAAACAACTCAAGTAGCCTACCTTCACATAACACCTAATGTATGATGGATATAAATACAAACTATCGAATAGCTTAGTTTAATCTGCTCTTACCTTTTAGCGCAGAGAAATGATCCCGGACGGATGAAATCTATGGATAAAAATAGTAAATAATAACCATCCAAAGGGAAATTCCACCCAGAAGCCGGAGTATTTCTAAGTTATAGTCGTGTCGGTGAGATGCTGATGCTGGTGATGATGAGCTTATTATAAGTGATGCGCGGTGGAGGGAAAGGCAGCGGTCCTCCTTCCACTTGCTCAGTGAACGCGCATCTCTCAGCTCGACTCGCGCAACTGATGATGGGCCCCTGGATGTCTCCCACTCTGACGCGCTGACCCGCCTTCCAGCAGTGCTCTGCACGGTGGGGAACGAGGTATTCACGTGAGAGAGAGAGAGAAAGAAGAAAATAGCCCTTGGACAAAGTACCACTAGTTCAAATTGTTTATTCTCTATTCTTAGACAGGCTTTTATATGAAGTATGCAGTGAATATACTGTTTATTCATCCTAAATGTTGATCACATGCTCACAAACTGCATGACAGAGCACGTATATATTTAATTTTCATACAATAGACAATTTTGTATCGCTGAAATGTTAAACAATGTTATTTTAGAACAGTATGAACCCAATATGAGGAAAACAGTGTGAATATGTGTTGTCTTAGTGTAAAATTCCCCATATGTTCGCACTGAGCAGGCATCACTAGATCAGCACCCTGGACAGTTGCTTCAATTTTTTGGGCACATGCCAGGGTTCAAGCTCTGCCCAGGGTTCAGCATCTTGGACAGCATCCGGGTATTTTACATGTTCCCTCAGAAGTTCGAATGTCAGGGAGATGTCCAAGGTGCTGAACCCTGTCAGGCGTGAAAGAGGCCAGGAGGATTGTATGTAGAGAGGAGAGGAATATGTGCTGTGCTGTTCCCACATAGTACCATGACACTTGAAACTGTTCTGTGACATTTCCTGTTATAGGTTGTTTCATTTCTGTATATCAACAACTGAACAAAGGCTTATATGATCATGCTGATACTGGGTTGTAGCACACATTAACATGAATGTTTTTGCATTAGCTGATATGTGTCCTCTTTCATGCCAACTTGATATCATTGTCCAGCACATGGCGTTATTTTTTATCCCACCACTTCTTCTACAGGTATCCTTCTGCCGCCACTGATGATAAATGTTCTTGCTGTTGCATAACACTAATCAAAATACAGTTTTCACAAAGTGCTACAAAAAGAAAATACATAGCAAGAAAAACCTCATGCATAATGAGAAGATAAAAGGCAGGAGAAAGAATAATCAGCAGAATAAATAGATTGGTAAAAATAAAATAGTGTGAAAACAAGTGGGTTGAGAAATCTCAGGATTAAAAATATCATAACAAAAATCCATAACTAAGCACTACAGCCAGGGTATTAAATGAGTAATATGGAACTTAGTATGGGGTATTGACCTGATCTCCAACTTAAATCTGGGCATCAGACCAAGTTTAAACATCATAAGTGCTTGAAACATATGGCTGGTTGCTAATTCTGGAGATACACTGACTTTTTCTTTGGCACAAATTCAAAATCCTAGCTGATGCATTGATAAATACCTTGAGGCGAGAGTGACTTTTGACTGAGGCAGGACCGGAGGGAGATGAGAAGAAAAGCATCAATGACCTGCTCGTGTTCTGTGAGGAATAAAACATGAACAGACAGCTGAGATCTGGAGAATTATGGTGGCAAAGCAGAAACAAAAAAGGGTTATTTACAAGTGTGACGGAAATGTAAAATAATCTGACACATGTTAGAACGTAGATCAAGTCCAGACTTTCCTCCCCTAATTTAAAAACGTCTATGCAAGCCGTTTAGTGAGACCTATTTGTATGTATAGTGTATTGATTCAATCCTATGCAATGGACATCCTTATCTCCCCTGATGTCTTATCATTCAGCTAAATAAAAAGATGTGACTCAAAACCCCAAAATATGCAGAGAGAACAAATGGGATGGGCCTAAAACATGGCCATGTGGTACTCCAGACGCTCCCATAGTTGATATGAACATTATATTGATGCAAATATAATCTTGTTTGTCTACTTTTTTTGTTTGTCGAGTCAGATTACTCTATCAATGAGGTTAATGTGTGCCTCAACAAATATTGTTTATAAAAGTGCTATATACATTAAAGCTCTACTATGTGTTTTACTGCCTATTACCTGAACAACATGAACCATGTTTTTGATGGCAGTTTCAAACTATTCTGTATGTTTCACGCTGACTATTTATCAACGCCTCATCTGTCCCATCCATGTGTTTGATATTCAAGCTAATCCAGTGACATTTAAACAAGGTCTTAGGAGCTCATTAAACACAAGTGTGATGAGAAGATCAGCAGCTCCAATGAGCAATGGCACATAGAGACAGACGGTATACAGGAAGAGTGGGAAAGCTCCATCTCTAGGGAATTCTTTTTTTAAAACATGCAAACAAACATGCATAACCCACTTAACAAAGTATGTTTGACCTCAACAACCCTGACAACCCTGACATACCCACCATGACAAACAAGAGGATTTCTTCTACAAATAAATCACTTACTATAAGTCAAAGACAATGCTGCCTCAAGCACGCTCCCTTTCTCACACAATACCCTCCTTTCCTCTCTACTAAAAGGCATAATGAGTGAATAATTACCCTTTGATAACGTCTTCAAACTGAATTCCACACAAGCTTCTGGTTGACTTTAATAATGCCCCAGCTACTTGTTCCGTAAGGTGTAAATGAATATCCAGCTGCCACAACAACTGTTGTAATATTTACAATGTGTTTTTCACGCCATGTTGAAAAAGATGTATGAATCATGTATGAATCATATTCTTATTTCACGTAGAGTGGATTCATACCGTCCCGAGTCATCATGCTGAGCAATTGTGTGCAGCGGTTGTGTGGTACAGCGTTGTGACATGTGAGTGCGCTCTAACATCCAAGACCTGACAGGTCGACCATGCAGCCGGGGTTTCTCACTAGTGAAAGGACTTCTCTTGCTCTTTGGTTTGAGCTCTCACTGGGTTCTTCCTCTCCATCACAGTATGACTATTTACCTGCTCATGATTTCTTAGTATAATCATTTCTTTATATCCTCTATACTGTATACTTAGTTGTCACATCCTTTTTCTCTGTTTGCAGACTTAGAAATTGATAACTCCTTCTGACAGCCATCAAATTATAACTTCTCAACCATTGCTACATGTGAAAGTGGAATGATTATTGGAAATTAAAAGACTTTGGAGCTATCTTTTATTCAAAATACAAGACCAAACATAGAGAACGGATTAAAAAGTAGTTTTCCTGGCTTTCTTGTTGCTAACTTTACTACCAAGGCCAAGGCCAATGCCAATAAGTGAGAATATTGCCTTGTGGAGTTGTGGTTGTATCTTAAAAAAAGCCTCATTCATGACCAGTACACATACTGTTTAGTAAACCCTCTATTGGCACTATCCATGAATTCTATCAGTGCTAACTTTAGCCGCTCTGTTCAGAACTTGGCATTTTGTAAGTATGCGAAGCAGATAAACAGGGTAAGGTTAGAGTCAAATAGTCTAGCTTATCCTTTTCCTTTTTCATGCAAAAAGTGTCTATTAGCGATATATATTTCTACTAACAAATAGGCAAAGAAAAAAAGAAAAGTTTGTTATTAGTGTCACATTTTAAAAGTGGCTACTCGCAGCAAATAATCTACAATTCAAGAAGCTAATGTAATTGTATTAAGCTAGCAAGCGGCAGCTGATTAACTATTCCACCAACAGCTGTCATTTTACCCAAGGTTTCAACAATTACTACGAATTTTGGGTGAAAAATCCGCCCATATTCTCATAGTCAACTGAATGTGTGCTGTCCAACAACATAGAGCTTAAGGCTTAGTACGTTTTTTTTTTTTTTTTTTTTTTGTATGATTTATTTATGAGATTTTGAGCACAACAGACATACAATACACCTCCTACATGGAGTAAGATTGATACACATTGAATACTGTGGAACAAGGTATCAACAAAGAGACACTTTACTCCCACCCCCTCCCTCCCTCCCTCCCTTCCTCCCTTACAGACAAGCATCAAAGAAATAGGATGCAATGGATTTTGAAACAGATAATAATGGTAATGAAAGACCAATATTGGCCATGCATGCCATAACACACAAATTTACATATGCATTCAAATCATACATGCTTATATACATTTATACATGTTACAAAGACACAAACAGAATAATAACAAAACACTAAGGCTTAGTAAGTTGACGGGTTACTCCACCTCTCCGTGAACCTGCCTTCTTTTTTTCCCTTAGCAATTGCTTTACTCTCCTTAGTTCATTTTGAAGATCCACTCCTCCAACACATTCACCCACACTCACTCATTTCTAAAGAAAGCATGGACTCTTCAGGTAAAGGGCTTTTACTGTCCTACACTTTTTGATAGATCAGTGGCCTCATGGCTCCCCTGTCTGCCCAGATAGAGAGTGGTTCGGAGAAGAGTTTGATCTGTAGCTGACTCTCTTCTCTGCATGATACTAACTGCAGTCCTTTCCAAAGGTGTGTGCTAAGCCTCCACTTAGCACAGACAGAGCAAATGAGCTTCTCACATATATGTATTAGCCTACAGCTTGAGCAAGGCTTATACTAAAGCACAGATAGATGACACCATCGTCCATACATGTGTTTGCTTACTATGTGTACTGCGAATGTCAATTATCTCCTCTGGTTGTCTCCATTATCACTCAATTAATCACAGTGGCTCATCATAATGTTTTTGTGAGAGATGCAGTCTTGAGGACACACACAAAATACAGCAGGTACAGCGGACACACACAAAATACAGCGGACACACACAATGCAGCGGACACACACAAAATACAGCGGACACACACAAAATACAGCAGACACACACAATACAGCGGACACACACAAAATACAAAAATAAAGCCAATCATAAGCAATTTTTCCTTTCAGTTACAGCTTTTGATTAAGTCTTTGAACCTGCTCTCAAAGGGAAGTTCAATAAGCGACAGATTGTTTTTTCATGACTAGGGTGCAAAAATAGGAAATGGCTGTTTTTCATGTTCCAAGCAGATCCCTGTTACCTGGTAGAGCAGGCATGAAGTCAAATCCACAGATAATAATGTTGACGCTGGCAAAATAGGATACATTATTGACATAGGCCAAGTTGATCCAATATGGCTTTGCAAGTTCAAACGGATCCATCTTGCAGCCTCTGTGGGTTTATGATGATGAAGCCATACTGAGTGTACTGTGATATGAATAGGATAGTGGGTCGTTTATGAATCATACAGAGATGTACAAATATGGAGCAGTATAGAAATAATGTAGAAAAAATTTGTAAGGATATTCATGGCTATTCAATTCAAAATGCCTTATTATAAAGTTAAATACAAAGTAAAGCCAGGAGACCGTTAGCTTAGCTTAGCCTAGCCTAGCACAAGGACTGGAAGCAGGGTGTCAGCTAGGAGTGTATAAAGGGAGTACATGTTGCCCTCTTATAAACTAAGCTTGCTCATTTACACGTTATATATTTGTACATGTTGGAAGGCTAATTTGTTGTAGCTTTGCGGAAAGCTAAGCTAGCGTTTTTCTCCTGCTTTCAACGTGTATGATGCTAGCTTAGGTTACCATCACCTCGCTGTAGCTCTAAGCTTCACAGTTTTTAAAATATAACAGATTTACAGTGTTTTAAGTTAAAGTCAAATGATCATGCTAAGGGCAGCCTGACTTCCATATTTGTGGCCCCAAATTATAGAATGCTAGAACTCCCCCCCCCCCTCCAACTCCCCCAAGGGTAAGAATTAAGTGATAAATGTGTGTGTGATTCTCACTCCTGTATGCCCAAACAATACGTTTCAACCCATGGTTTCAACCAGCCTGCTGCCAGCGGGCACCACCTGCTGCGGTGTTATCAATAATCCATGAGGGTCCTAATAATGCAGTATCATGGTTTACCACCTCTTCACACACACACGTACGCACGCACGTACGCACGCACACACACACACACACACACACACACACAGATTGATGACACAGATTGATCCTAATTGTACTTATTTTACCTCAGATCCCAGCTGCCTGAATCACTGAAGAGGCCGTTAGTGGGTCAAAGTGATTACACTATCAAGGACATCTATTAGAATCCAATTTGGCCAGGTTGGGCCCAACTAACCTCCCTAATGGACCTTCATTTATCTCCTGGTGTTTGTGAGCTGTTGCGTGCAAAGTCCGCAGCTTTGGTGCTTAGCAGGATGGATGTGATATTTAGATCAATAGGTCCGGCTTATGGGGAAAAATTTGATGGTATACGGATAATAAGAGGGTGATATTTCATAATAAATGTCAGTGTAATGTAACCATCAATGCCCAGGGTGAGGGACTATGTATACACACTATATGAGGATGTATACTGTAAAAGCAGCAACCTATAGAGCACGACACATGAAGGAACTTCTTCTATCACACTGGCAAGAATCTATTTGAATAATGAGGAGAAGCACCTGTCAGGCTTGCTTATCTTGACACATGGACTGTAGTCCTAACACCTACATATATCTGATGGGAGAAAGAGAGGCACGGAGATGTAGAGCACACTCACTGCACTGCAGGGTACCTGCATTTTCATTTGTAACCACATACCTCGGAGCTTGAATAGACAATTGGCAGAGAGGTGCCTGCACCAGTAATACTGCATCAATCACCACCTTCACCAGGAAAAACTGCCGCTCGGAGATGAGATCCATCACTCTACCAAGTGCGCAGGTTAGGAATACGCCACACATACCACGCATTAGAACACATAACACAGGGTATTTCCTCTTTGGCGAGTGCTTTCAGTCAAAAGCACTTGATGTGAGTTTCATTTTTAGGACTTTTGAGTGGTATATTTGTAAGGTGGATGAACCCAGTGAACGTTAAACTGTTGATTGCTACTGTTATGCTCTATATGTATCTCCCTCTCTCAGTAACCTCTTTCACAACCTTCCGTGCAGCATGTCATCTCAGTTACCAAGCTGTGAAATCACATACATGCCCATTAACCTCAGACCAAATGCCGCTACAACTTTCTTTACCATTTCTCCTCTTATATTAGTATATAAATGCAACGCATCTTTGAGCCATGCAGGTTTACTTCTAAGGAAATCATGTGATATAGTAAAAAGAGCAAAGGTGGGTTGATGGACGGATGGATCGATCCAAAAAAAAGAAGGGACCGTTCTGAAAATGCCCCATTTCAAACCAAACATCATCCTTTAAAAAAAAACGTACTTTCATTATGTACTTAACTAATTGTACATATATAACAAATGTAATTGTTTACACTAAACACAATCTTTTTCCTAAATCTTAAAAAGTAGTTTTGTTGTCCTAAACAGATTCTGTACCTGGGCTAAATCAGGTGCACTTATCGTTTCTGGGCATTCATAACAAAACGCAGAATACCCTTCAAAAGCTATCATACAAAACATTGTATGAGGATATGTGTTGAAGTATGCTAAACAAATAAGCTGCTGTGGTAAAATACATTTTGAAACATGTTTTATGACATCTTTTAATGTCACTACAGTACATCTGTGAAACAAAATGAGACCCTGGAGTTGACCCTTAAATATACTGCTGCTTACACACTCACAGGAAATCAATGTTTTCAGACTCTAAGACTCCAGGCAGACTGATTGTTATCATCCCGACAACAGACTTTAGTAGCATTTAAAAAACAAGAGAGATAGATTAAATATGCTGAAATTATTATAGCTTCTGTAATGCTATCAATTGTCTTGAATCCATTTCCTTGCAGGTCCTATTTCCTGTCTGCTATCCCCGGAGCCAGTTAGATTGCTGAAATGCCAAAAAGAATCCAAAAAGAACCGAGAAAAAGATCAGAAATAAGTATGATTACTCAAATGGATAGCTTGACTTGTGAATTCTCTTATAAGATGACAGTAAACATATGGTGTTGTAGGACATTATGCCATATGCAATTGCAGCTTTCTTGAGAACTCATCCAATTTCACACAACGCTTCCTTGGGTTTTGAGCAATACATCCACCACGTGTGAAGTAGATCAGATGATTTGAAAATGGCTTCTAAAAATGACCGGTAAAACTCCTTTATCTCATGTCTGTCATTCATCTTCTGTTTTTGAATAAAGCACGGGACGGTGAATGAGCAAGCATGCTTTGTCATGATGTGAACGTTTAAAGTGGACCCCTTTCAAAAGGCTACAAACATGCACGACCTGTCAACGCCAAAGGTCGACTGTTCACCTGGTCATGGCAAGGCGAGTGTTGCTTTAAGAGCAGACGCCTCGGATGCAGACGGGCAGAGGTCTTGGCAAGACACACCCGCCACCTGGGCATCCGGACACCCTGACACCTGGCAGGGCCCGCTGTGTGATAGCTAAATGTTTCAGACTACGGCCAGATGGTTGCGAGAAGAGAGATCACACCCGTAGACAATCGCGTACTTGCAGACACATGCGGGTTGGCATACAGTTGCCTCGCACAAATAATTCATGGGAGCCAGATGCAGTGCAGATCTACAGTCTTAAACACATGCATACAAATGGATGGTGCTCAAGTTCCTGCATGCGCTGTGAAGTGTGACAGACTTCTAACATAGACATGACGTTGAATATTTGTCAGCTTGAAATGTAATGTATAGGGGAAGATAATGTATTTAACTATAAAGGTTTCATGTGTAGATTTTTTATATTTACTAGCTTCACATTTATATCATTGTCAATCAAATATACAAAGCTTCCTAACTACACTATAACTTTGATATACAGTATGTCGGTACTGGAGCCCAGAAAAGGTTACAGTAGATGTGACCAACCCATATTTCCTCTACCTACCTTCTTGTAGAGAATAATGGTTTGTATTGGTTACTCAAACTTCTTGTGTAGGAATGGAGACAGAGGCCAACCTCCAGTAAGATTAGGAGTATTAAGAGTGCGCTTCCTTTTTGATAAAGCTTATAGTTAGGGCTGATTATATTCAGCCCCTAGTTTTGCTGCTATAGGCTTAGATTGTCGGGGGACACCTTACTTCTTCCTTCTCTCTGTCTGTACCTGTGTACTCTCATGTTCCGAATAACCCAGCTTCCCCAAATTTCTTTCTGGTGTCCATATACGCCGGGTTCCGGAGTCGTGGCTGATCCTGTTGCTGTGGTCCTGGATGGAGGATGGAGGATGGATATCCTCGTGGATTCATCTTCATATTAACACATGCATTTCCAAACATTTGGACTACCTATGTTGCAAATGTATTATCTTTTTCGATGTACACACGGCATCTATTGCACGTCTGTCCGTCCTGGGAGAGGGATCCCTCCTCTGTTGCTCTCCCTGAAGTTTCTCCCATTTTTCCCTTTAAACTGTGGGTTTTCTCCGGAAGTTTTTCCTTGTACGATGTGAGGGTCTAAGGACAGAGGGTGTCGTATTGTCATACGGATATTCTGTACAAACTGTGAAGTCCACTGAGACAAATGTAACATTTGTGATATTGGGCTATATAAATAAACATTGATTGATTGATTGATTAGGAATTTAACAAATAAATAAATAAAGACAAAGAAAGATACAATGAAGCCCTCTGCCTTGAGAAAACGACTTCAGAAGCAGTGGGAGAAACAAAAGCCGTCAGAGAGGGACAAACTAAGTGATGAACGCGTGGAGAATGTTTGAGGAAAGATGACACATTTCTTTCATTTGGCAGGGAGAACGCCTTGCTTATCAAAGCAATGTACAATGCAACGCTGAAGTCATTATTCCCCTTGTTCCTGCAATTGTACTGGAAATCATATGGCGCATTAATCATGTGGACATTTCTTTATTTTCAACACACACGCACCACTGCCATATGCTTTCATTTGTTTTTTTCAAGGGGACCTTGGAAAAGAGCTTTGATGCTATCCAAGAGAAGGAGAAAATAAAAAGGACCCTAACCCTATAGCTACTCAAACCCTTACATTTAAGTTTTGGAGAATGAAGCCAATGTGTATTACAGCAGGAGAGGCATGTCTTGTATCAAATAGGAAATAGGAGCTAGGAAAGACTCTTTGTTGGAGGTTTACTGCATCGGCGAGGTAGGAATCCCAGTGCTCCCAGTCTTAAACAAAGGCGTACTACCATTAAAACCAGAACCCCCAGCCCTCTGTCTCACTAATATCAGTTCCTTCATATTCCCTACCTTGCATCTACAAGGCAATCACTCATGTCTCACTCATAATGGAAGGTACAGCAGTCACTTTCGACCTAGCGAGAGGGAGCTCCCATTATTCCCTCATTGCGTTGACGGATGATTCCTGGATACGATAGCAAGAGGGGGAGCGAGAGAGACGTAATGTTTAGAGAGAGAAAGAGATAGAATATAAGGGAGAAGGGTAATGTTCAGGCTGCTAATGTTTGCTTTCAGATTTGAAATAAAGCTGCTGCGGGGAGATAGGAGACAGATCAATCAATGCAAAGAGAACAGGGTTAGCGTTGTGGGTCTAAGCAGGTGATTCGTCAATGGGCTGAAATGGAATTGGACATTCGTACAGGAGTGGTTATGAATATGGAACCAGGCAGTGACTTTCAAAATGGAACTGTTCAGAATGAACGCGCTTCAGTAAGCCACGGAGACTGCAGTGGGAACAAGTCATGCAGTCTGCAAGGCAGCCATTTTTCATAGGCCGTGTATAACTGCCCCAACAAGGGCTTAGGGTTCACCTCCTTTGGTATTTGATGTGCCGTGATCTTTCTTATTCAGTAACGCTTGTTGACTCATAAGCATTTAAATGAGACAGAAGATAGAAATAAATAGTTTTTGTTATCCTGAGAAAATGAATAAAAGTGTTGTGATTTATGACTTTCTTTTTATACATTTCTCAGACGCCCTGTTTATGTTAAAGAGTTATTCGCCACTCGTATCATTCCTCCTGTCTGTATTAACTTGCCATGAGGCAGGATCTACCTATTGTACTGCATTTTTGAAGATGGGGGATAACTACACATTGTTATACTCCTTGAAATACAATCAAGACATGTTTCTAGAACAAAAGAACATCCTTTTTGTTGTTTCCTGTGACATTGGTGCTGCTGCAGTAAAGGGATATTTCCCAGTAGTCATTGCTCGGACACAGCACCGGCAATAAACCTACATAACTGCCATGGCCCAGAAGCCGACTTTCAAATACATTATTGCACAAAATGAAGGCTTGAGACTTTCTACAAAGGAACTCTTTCAGGGCCAATATGGTCAGGAGGAGTGACTACAGGGAACAAACACTATTCCAATGTACATATGGGGGGGCAAGAAACAAAACGCTGAATATCTCCTTTAAAGCTGGGCTGAGGTCAAATATTTGTTTGCTTAGGAAGCTTCCTAACTAAATTAGATCACTAATGCCTAATTACATATCCTAGTGTTGATGCAGTTGGATTGTCGTTTCCTTCAGATATTTCTTGTTTTTCTTTCGAGGTAAAAGTGGTGAGAAAAAAATATACAATGACTTAGATAATTTAAGTCTATGTACGTTCAATTAACCCTCCTATTGTATTTGTTTCCCCCCCTTACTTTGGTGTTCGCGGTCAAATTTGACCGCTACTGTTTTAACTGCTATTACATTAACACAACTAACTAATTAACTATTAATCATCACCAAATTTCATTTAACACCCTTTCAAACTGTAAATATTGTATCAGACCACTGGTATACATGAAAAACTGCAGTAAATATACAAAGAATAGACACTGAACATGTATTGCCTGTGCCAGGTGTGATCCATGCGGGGGGATGGGCACATAAGAGTGGGACATGTTTCAAATGGTTGTGTGTGTGTGTGTGTGTGTGTGTGTGCGTGCGTGCGTGCGTGCGTGCGTGCGTGTGTGTGTGTGTGTTATCTGATCCGGGTGGTTACTAATTCCTGTTCTTTATGGCCGGGAACACCATGGGTGTTACAAAGTGGACTAAATCATCCAAAATTCAATGAAAGTGGTGATCAGCAAATTGTATATGTCCAAATGTCTACTATGAAGGATATCATAAAGCCTTAATGCAATCGAATGTAAAACAAAAAAATTATGGTTGATGAAAGTAGTAAATCGGTCAGATTTGACCCGAAGACAACAGGAGGGTTA
>NW_011357782.1:0-3353 GCF_000735185.1 Notothenia coriiceps | reverse complement strand
AAGGAACAAACCATAGGAAACCTGTTCATTGTCAATGATATTGGATCATAATAAATGTACAACGGAGAATCTTGTCTGGACCTGGATCATTGCCCTGCGTAAGATCTGCTAACTAGTGCCTCAGCGGCTGTATTATTTTAAGTTAATTATCTGTTTTATTTCTATATGATTTTGGCCGCTACAACCTCTTTGTATCTTTCAAGTCTGAATATATTCAACAAGAAATGTTACTGCCAAACCGAAGAACGCCCTACAGTGCTCAACATTTTTGAACGTGTCATCATTATTTAAGAGACAAATGTATCGGAGGGATCAGAGATAGTAAACAGGCAGATATCTCACCCTGAACATGATGTCCCTTCACTGACTCCTCTCGCTGCTGGACATTAAAGCTGGTTCACACTCATTGACATCTGCTGGCACGCGACTGATGTCACTGACCAACACTGGTAATCTGCATTAAACCTGCACCCTGCGTGGCTGAACTAAATCCTAACCTATAGAACAGCACTAATCTCGCTTTATACAATCTGATTAATTTAACCCAGTATGGCTGGGCCAATCTGGACATTCATTCTGGACCATTATTAAGTAAAGTGCATCTGGGAGGGCTAATAAAGTTACATAAAGGATTGGTGTACATGCGAAACATTACTTGAATAGGACATTAATCATTATGCTCAGTGAAGTGTTGATAAAGGTTTGTAGTCAAAACCTAGAGACTAAGGGCATTTTTTAGGCTGTGTTGGAAGGTAATAAAGAAATGTTTTACTTTGATGATGAACACATGAAGGGACGTACAGTATGTGGGGAAGGCTAAAATGTTCTTATCGTTTTTACAGAGTTGTTGTGCTGATGCAAGAAAACTAGTCAAATCTGAAGCCCACACAAGGACTACACATGCAGCTAAAAACGGGGGGCGAGTTAAAGGCTTGACCTGGCGTTGCGATTTATTGAGTTCAAATAAAAATGACATAGTATTTGTGGTCTATTTTGTTCTCTTTTTCCTAAAGGCAGAAGTGTAAACTTGAATCAGAGGAACTTGTGGTTAGTTTTATGATTGCCTGCTGGTGTCTGAAGGACACTACATGCACAAATACAAACTTCCTTTGCAGATCTGTGATTCTAAAATAAATATTTCAAAAGAGGGCTATGGTTGGAGATTCGAGGATGAAAGGTTTGGAGAGAAACTTTTGGGAGAAGAGGAATTTGAGGAACGCTGATATATATATTTCATCATGTCCTCAAACTGCTGCTGAAATTGTTAAATGAACTGTATGTGCATGGCATAATATGATCTATCAGCCCTCTTTTCTCTCAAGACAGCTGAGGAAGTCAATGAGAAGCTGAACGGCCTGAGGCTGGAGGAGTCAGCTGATTTCAGAAATGTCACTTTAAAGGAACCGAGAGGCTCAGCGACACCTCAGAGTGTCGACTGGAGGAAGCACGGCCTGGTCAGTCCGGTCCAAAACCAGGTGAGCAATCATTTTAGATCAGCCATTTTAATTGAGGGAACAAGAGCTAATAAACAACCAGTGGCAATCATTTATCTTTCTGGAAGGGGATGTGCGGGTCCTGCTGGGCCTTCAGCTCTCTGGGGGCTCTCGAGGGTCAGATGAAGAGGAGAACAGGAGTCCTGGTTCCCCTGAGTCCTCAGAACCTGGTGGACTGCAGCACCAGCGACGGGAACCAAGGCTGCAGAGGAGGATACATCTCCAAATCCTTCAGCTACGTCATCCGCAACCGAGGCGTGGACTCAGAGAGGTTTTACCCCTACGAACACCAGGTAAGGAATTAACTGTCAAGGTTGTTATATTAAGAATTATCATATTAAAGTATTGTTTTACAGTTTGGTAGTTTCTTCTTGTTTTTTTCTATATTTTGCATTTAGTCAGTTTACTTGCCAAATCAACCCGCCATCAAGAGAATTTCTGATAAACAGACAAACCATCATGCCAAATATATTTCCTAAATGCTTATGTAGTCTGTTGTATGTATGTATGTATGAAACATTAATTATAATTATATTTCAGAGCTGGATTTGTGTTTTGACAGATGTGTTAAATACAGAATGAAACTCTGTTTCTAGCTGAGGTGATATGAGAAATGTAGATTTGTATATTAATATTTACGCTGAAACATGCATTGTAATCACTCTGCATACTTAAAGGTGGGGTAGGTAAGTTTGAGAAACCGGCTCGAGATATACTTTTTGTTATATTCCATGGAATGCTCTTAACATCCCAATAGCAATGAATATCTTAAGTGATTTGATAAAGAATCCATAAAAAATTCATCTTTGGAAGCCGTAGTACTGTAGAAAGCACGACCAATCATTTTAGCCGGCCACGGCTAAAGTAACTGGACGGCCTACCTGCCTGTCAGCCTTCCATCTGTGCACAAACTTATCTCGTGCCCTCATTGCTCATCGGTGCGTTCGTGTGTGTTGGAGGAGGGGCTCTGTAAGGAAGTGGCAGATTTGTTCCGGCTGTGTATTTTCTAATTCTAGCGCACTCGAGCTGGTTTCTCCAAAATAACCTACCCCACCTTTAATACAAATAATACACTGTGTTGTTGTTTGATGTATATTCACCCTTAGAACAAAATCAAGATACACTTCCACACAAGTGGTTTAAGAGAATAAAACTTGCAACATATTTAACAGGTTCATTTAGATAGATGGATACATATTATAATTAGTCAATCTCACATGTGTTTGTAGAACGGGAAGTGTCGGTATTCACTCAGAGGAAAGGCCGGCTACTGCTCTGATTTCCACATCCTCCCTGGGGGGGATGAGGGAGCTCTGCAGGCTGCCGTGGCGTCAGAGGGGCCGGTCGCTGTGGCCCTGAACGCCATGCTGAAATCCTTCCATCTCTACAGAGGAGGTGAGGCTTCATGGACATTTAAACATTGGATGTGCAGTATGATATCTTTTATACTTTGGTTGATGAAAACGGAACAGGCTTTGCAGTCATTTCCTGCTCCATTATTCTTAGGACCATTTTAAAGGTTCTTTAAGGGGTGAAATCAAATGCTTAAAGTAGTATGTCTCCCTTTTGCTTCTAATCTTCTATACATCTTTTTCTCAGAAATTGTTTAAAAGGCCCAACTCTCCAGCTATGTATATTTTGCTCTGTTATTATCAATCCACCACTGGAATACTTCACAAAACTAGAATTTGTCCTAATAAACTTTGGTCTTTTCATCAAATTTTGGTTCAGTTAGTCGTAAAAACAAAATCACTTTCATTTTTAATTATATTAGATATTTAGAGGGATACAAAGACAGCTTGGTGGTGCACTTACAGTGGGGCAAAAAAAAAGAAGTATTTAGTCAGCCACCAATTGTGC
>NW_011357781.1:0-2543 GCF_000735185.1 Notothenia coriiceps | reverse complement strand
AAGAAGGGCAGTGAGATAGGGGGGGGCGGGCTGTGGAGGTGAGCAGGACGTTTTTGTAGTCAACAGGTATGAACCAGTTGGAGGAGGATGGGGGTGGGGGAGTTCTCAGTATCATTTGGTGCTTTGTTGGGGATTTAGGGGAGAGCATTGCAGAAGTCAACCCAGGAAGTGACTGATCCATCACCAAGATCTCTGTGCTGGATGGGCGGAGTTTGTATCTATGACAACAATATCTATGACAACAATATCTAGACAACGTGTCACCGCTGTTGCTAGATAGATAATAAAATCCAATGATGCAATTCTAGTGTATACGGGCTACTTTATATTTGTTTTATTACCTTGAGCACCAATTGGAAGCTGCTTCTCTCAGACTTTGTATGAATGAGCTGTGTCACTTCGTGGCTGCAGAAAATGTCTCTGTCAATTCTCCGGCCGTAACCTTCAGTGTCTGCCATCAAGTCGAACTCTCCTGTGTTCTCATTGTGTTTCAAGTCCTTGCTCCAGAGGTTTCCTTTACAGTTATGATGGCTTCTCTCTGAAAGACACGGCCAAAAACAAGCTTGTCCTCCAATTTCTATTGTGGCCTCACCAGCACTTTTCTGGAAAGTGTCATATTTTCCACTGAAAGCTAAAAAAAAGCAGTGCGCTCAGAAAAAGAACGCGCTCTGTGCTCATTGGAATCAACTGAAAGAAACGATGTTCAGAGAAATTTGCTATATGGACGATCTCTACTGTTGTCTCTCCCTGTATGATGTTCTGCTGCTTTGTCCCTGTCCTGTTCAGGGTTTGGTCAAACATAAGAGAAACACCTGACTGTAAGACACTCCTCTGTTTTCAGTGTTACTGGAGGGGAGCTGTTTGACTTCATTGCTGAAAAGGAGAACCTGCTGGAGAGTGAGGCTATCGAGTTCATGGAGCAGATCCTGAAGGGGCTGGGGTTCATGCACAGCAAGAACATCGTACACTTTGACCTCAAGGTACCAGCGAACTGAAGACAACCACTGCCTGCTGCTGATGATGTTTCAAACACAGCTGTGATATCGTTTCTCTCTCCATCCAGCCAGAAAACATCATGCTGTCAGACAGAGTGGCCCCGCACCCCAACATCAAACTCATCGACTTCGGCCTCGCACACCGCTTCCATCAGGGGGAGGAGTACAGGAGCTCCAGCGGCACCCCGCAGTACATCGGTGAGGAGGAAGAGTTATTTTTTAGATCTGGTAGATTCCTCCAACATTGTGTATAGATATGAAATCATTCATTAATATCACCTAAGATGTACCATCTCAAAATATTGCTTTCTTTGTCCATGCACTTCATGGTTTTTTCATCTTATATTTACCATTTATTGTATTTTTTCCGTATTGTTTTGTACCACTGCCAGACAAAATAAATCCAACATTAACCATTGCAACATCTTTATGCAAGCTTAAATATGAGGACATTTTCTATGTTTCTATTTTCCCCTTGGTTTTTTACATTATGGGAGTAATTGGGTCGTCGTTAAAGACATTACATTAATAACAATGGAAGAAATACTATTTGATTACAAGATATGACACTTTTATGGTTGAATTTCCACTTTTGTTCAGTGGCTCATCTTTGATTAAGCTACTGCTCATGGGATCTCTCAATCTCTATCTCTGTCTCTCTTCTTTGCTTGCTTGCTCTGCCAGTTGAATTCAATTGAATATGCTTTGTTAGCATGCACACAGTTTTTACAAAAGCATCACTGGCTCTGTCTCTCTCTGTCACAGCCCCTGAGGTGATCACCAGTGACCCTCTGAGCACAGCAGCAGATATGTGGTGAGCACATTTCCACATCTCGTTATTGTACACCCCACACTGTGATTCCAAAAGGTGTTGGACTATTTTCAGCATCTCTGTATTTGCTGTCTATATAGAGGGAGAGCATATTATTCTGTTAGACATGTCGGGCCTGTCCTGAGTTCTCTTCTAATTTAATAGCCTGCAAAAAACACAATATACCATGATTGGTAATTGTTTTTTATTTACAAGGTTTGTGTCAGTAACTTAGTTGAAACTAAATTCTATGACGTCAAGTGTAAGGACAACCTTTGCTGCCACACTATCACATATGGTATTATCGTAGACTCTTCTTCAGTAGGGGGGCCACAGGGGGGACAAAGCTCAGTGTTACAGGGGTACTTGCCCCTGTTGCCCCCCCCCCCCTCACACCGACAGCGGCCTTGAACATTTACATTAGGAGAAACGCGCTGCACAAACGATTGCAAATATAAAAACACAAGTGTGCCAAAACACATGCAAATGAGGAACCATCCCCACCAACTTCAGGAAACATACGCTGCTATAACTAAAAGCTGCATAAACCAAACACTGCAAAAACAAAACGCTGCAAGAAGCTGAAAACACAACGGAAACCAGAGCACTCTGACTTTCAGGATTATAAAGCTGAATAACTGTCTCTGTTGCAGAGTTAGAAATCTCATAACTGAAAGTGTTTGTCAGTATATCTGAAATGACTAGGTTAGCTACGTTAGCTAGCTAGCTTACAGCAG
>NW_011357780.1:0-3263 GCF_000735185.1 Notothenia coriiceps | reverse complement strand
CTGCGTTTCCATTACAGTTTAGGAACTGGGATAGTAACTATAGTAACGCAGTGTAGGCGGAGCCGTGACGTCATCTTCAATGTGAAACACAAAACCAAAACATCACTCCGAGCTCACAGTTCCTCATATCTGTTCAGAAACTAGACAGAAGGTAAACAAGTACAAACCACAGACTGCCTGTGTCATGGAGAATACAGTCGCTGGTTTATTTATGTCTGTAGGCCGTTGTTGTGAGTGTGGACGGTCGGAGCATACAAGACGCCCGCCTGGCGGAAACGCTGAAATTAGGAATATTGTGATGAAGTGCACACTGACCTGCGCTCCAGGGGTCTCTTTCTTCTTAAATTGATCCATTTAGTCAATGTGATGCTAAGCAGAGGAGAAAATGATAGAAAGGTCAGATAGTTATTAACGTTACATGCAAATGACTTTAACCATTACGATAAGAAGTTATTATTATTAAAAATATAATACAAATATTTAGATATAATTCATCATAATCTATGTAGCAACTTACATTCTAACTTACAGCTCACAGTTTGTTCACTTTTATTTCATTAAAATGACTTTATTCACATAGAAAGTGACATTAATGGTTGTTTGAACCACGGTTATAACGCTATCTGTGTCATTAACTATCACTAAGTTAACACAGAAAGCAAACATTAGCTAGGGAGACTGTTTAATGTACTCCATGTATACAGTATTTTCTGTATATTGTGTATTCTTTAGATACTCTAGTGATATGTGTCCTGTGTGTAAACTTGCTGCTAATGCTTCATTTTTATTATCTTATTGCATCTTTTAAATGTTTAACTGGTGTAATGCCTGAAAACACTTCTGCTGTGACAAAATCATTTCCCAGTTTAAGATAAATCATTATTTAAATAAAGTATATCAATTCATCTAATGAGCTAAACCGTCGCTTAGCTTAGCTGCTAACTGAAAAACCCCATTCATATCAATGGGAAAAATGCTACGTCACGGTGAATGGCGATGCTAATAAGCTAGTTAGCATATATTTAAAACCATATCTATGGTAAAGAGCACCAACACAACAACTCAAACTGTCTTAAAGACAACTGGTGTAATAAATAACTAACATAAAGTCAGCTGAGCATTACAAATCAACTGTTACTCACCCAGAGCCGAACTGGAATAATAACTGTAGCTGTTAGCTGATAGCCGTTAGTTGTTAGCTGTTAGACTTTAGCTGTTAGCCGATAGCCGATAGCGTGTAGATTTTAGCTGTTAGCCGATGGCTTTTAGACTTTATTTAAAGATAATTTGAGACTATTTTTGGCGCAAATTTTAAGTTTTTTTTTGAGTTTCTTAGTTCCAAGATTACAGCTGTTGTGTTGAATAAGATAACTTCTGATTCGTGATTAACTGTAAGCTAAGCTAACAGGTGTAAATACACTTAATGAAACCTCTGCAGGTGTTTAATCCACTCACTTCGTCTTCGTCTCTCGGTTTTTGGCGGATTGCAAAGAACTTTAAAGATGCATCTTCTTCTTCTTCTCTCGTTTTTGGCGGATTGCAAACAACTTAAAAGGTGCATACCGCCACCTACTGTACTGTGATTGGTGTCTTAATGTTAAGCTGTGCGCTGCTAGCTTCCAGCTCAGCGACCAACACAGTGAGAGTCCTGTGAAGTCTAATCAATCCAATATACTTTTTGATTTGGGAATCTTTTAAAAACTCATCACACATTCTAAAATTAGCAAGTCCTAAAGGGTTTTAAGTCAACTGTTCCCTCGCAGGCCTAGTTGAGTAAATAGCAGAGTATTACATGTTCAGTTTCATACAGAATGCATTTGCTAATATTCAGTATTAAAGGGTAGTGGGTTTAAGGAACCAACAGTTTGTTAATTGTTTACAAAGATCATAAGAAATGGTTTTAAAAGCTTTTAAACAATTATTCACGAGTCATTTAAACTCATAATATTATACTGTGATATTTTTTAATGTTACAAGTCTCATTCTGTCTAAATGCCAAATAAGTGTACTTTAATGTGATGTAAAAGCACCACATCTACATATTTAAGAGGCTGGAAATGGCATTTAAAGACATTTCTATAGAGAAAACCACTTTACAGTTGATAAATGATCTCTAAATGTGAACTTTCCATGTTTTCCCCCTTGTTTAAAACACTCCTCCTGCTGTAAACTCCATGTGAAGAATCAAAATCAGTGTTAAAATAAATTCAGATGATCTAAAATCTCTTCTTTTCCCACACATTTAATCTCCCATTAATCACACCTGACGGCGAGTCTTTTGAAAAAGCCTGGTGATGGTTTATTCATTTTAATCACTACAGAATACATTTCAGGTGCAACACATGCCACATGTATAAAAGAATACAGTCACTTGTATTATGATTTTTCCATATTTGATATAAACATTTACGAGACAAAGACTCGGACACAGTGACCGGACTGAAATGTCTTAAATAATACAAATATATATCGAGGGACGGTGAAAATCCTCCGCAGGCAGACTCTCGGTCCACGCCTGCAGAAAAAGACTGAATATGGGGAAGCAAAGAACTTTTGAAAGAGTATTTCTGAATGAAACCTCCGCCTCTTTCAAGAGCTTCATGTTCTCCTCTCTCGAGGGTCCTGCGTCTTGAATGATTGTTGCAAACAGAATAGATTAGAAGACTTTTCAATCAAAAGTTTCTCCCTTTTTACAAAACAGTTTTCAGGAATGCAGTGTGTCCAGTAAACATATAGGAGGTCTTTTTCCTCCATCTTTTATTTCTTTTTGCTGCATTGGAAGTGGAGTCGAGCTCCCAGCAAAAAAGGGTTTTTCTTTTCTTTCTGTAAACATGTTGATATGTACTGAGTTAACTTTACTGAAGTCTATCAAACAAGCAGCCTGGGAAAAAACAAGAAGCCAATTTTAGGAGTGATTTCATAATGCACGAGTTCTGCATTTTAGCATCTCTTGATTCAGCGGCAGCAGTACGAGGAAATGATCATGAAGAAGGAAAAACTGCTCCATAAATATATATATTTCTGCCAACATAAGTCACTGAAGCTTAAAAAAATATAACATTTACAAGGATGGAATATGAGACGATGGGCTCCTGGGCACAGACCTGTTGTTTCTCTTTGCATCTCTTTGTAGTCACTGTGAGTCTCTTTGTAGTCACTTTAAGTCACTTTGTAGTCACTTTAAGTCACTTTGTAGTCATTGTAAGTCTCTTTGTAGTCACTGTGAGTCTCTTTGTAGTCACTTTAAGTCACTTTGTAGTCAT
>NW_011357779.1:0-4307 GCF_000735185.1 Notothenia coriiceps | reverse complement strand
TCATAATTTCAGCGGGAGGGAGGGGAACAGCAGAACAGCAGAGTGGCGAAGGAGAGCTGTCTTCTTCCCTTTACAAGCTTCAAAAATGTATTTATCGTGTGATTTTGGAAATAAAAGTGTCATATTCTGAAAGCCAAGACTTTGTTTATTTAAAATAAAACACCCGAAATAAAAAAATATATATTCAAAAAAAAAAAAATGTTATTGGCTCATCATAGGCCCCCGATCTCCGTAGGCCCCTGGGCTTCAGCCCAGGTCAGCCCGTGCATTAAGGTGGCCCTGGTCACAGCCTACCACGGCTGCCATGAGGAGGAGAAGAGAAAATGATGATAAGGAATTGAATAGAATTGAAAACGGGATAAAGTAGATTAGAATGGACAAGAATAGAAAAGAAAATAATAGATGATACGTGTAATTCCTTTATTGTCAATGCAACAGGTACAACAAAAATAAAAAATGCAATCCTGTCAACCTTTTTCACATATCAACAAGCAATAAAAACAATACATATAAAAATATATAATTGTAAAAATGTATAATTTACAAATAAGATAACAGATACTAATAATTATAATAATAATAATATTAACACCATTTTAATTACATTACAATTAAAATAAAGGCATAATACATATACATAAATAAATATGTATTGATGAATTGTAGTGCACTTGCAATTCGTCTATAACTGTTTTTGTTTTAGTGTTGGTTCAGTGTTCGACGTTATCCTGCGTTGGGATGCCTCTGGTGTAAAAGCTATTTTTCTTGACCATTCTGTTCTCCACAGGGTCTCACATGCTGCCCAGTTATTACGGCATGAGGCGCTCCTTCATCTCGGACTCAGACTTCTGCCCGTCCACTAAGCAGTTCTCCCCTGATGTGTACTCCCCCTCGCTGGGGGGTAAGCCCCTGGGCTGCGAGCCCTCCTCCATGAGCAGCTACTCCTCCTTCATCGACAGCTACTACCCGGAGACCTTCGGGGATTACCGCAGCGCCGCCGCCTTCTCCAGCTCCGGAGGCTCTTTCCTGCCCTCCTCCGCCCTCTCATCCCTGCTGCCGCCCTTCACTGGAGAGTCCTCACACTTATTTCTGGTAGGACAGGGTCTCTCTCTCTGTGTGTGTGTGTGTGTGTGTGTGTGTGTGTGTGTGTGTGTGTGTGTGTGTGTGTGTGTGTGTGTGTGTGTGTGTGTGTGTGTGTGTGTGTGGCCTGATTATGCTTTTGGGGTCCTCCCTTTCCTGTAGTGTGTTATACAGGTTTGTGTGCATGTAAATGGTCTGCAAAGGCTAAAATCCCAATGTTCCCTCCAGAGGGAGTTTCTCTCTCTCTCTTGTGTGTTGTTTATGTTTTTGTTTTAGAAATGTATGCCTTTCTTTTCAGAGTGTGTTTTCAGTGTGCTTGATGACCAAAAAAAATAAATTGTAATTCACCCTGTAGTGTCACTTCTGGTTAAAGAAAACAAGACTTTAAGGGCTAAAAGGCTAATGAGGTGTGTGTTAGCAATGTATATAACAGTTTAGCTTAAGTGGCTGCCTGTTTTAAATCACATTCTAATTGGAGCATATATTTGCCATGAGGTATATATCATATTTTGAGTTTGTTGAGTTGCTGCACTGTTTTAGCACGAGACCCTGAGACCAACAAATCAGTAACTCAGAAATATCTCGAAATACTTTTACATTTCCGATTCATTGAGAATATAGAAACAGTGTTGAAAGGAGATTTTTTACGAATGCCTTTAATGATTTAGTTACAAAAATCAAAGAGGTGACATCACATTGAATACATCCAATTAATTTGCACAGCTTAACCATCGCTTTTACATCCTGGATGTCTTTTTCATTCTGGGAAACAGGACAACAGTGTATAAAGTTAAAGGAAAATATGAATGAGTCAAAGAACATATATTCCAATATCATGAACAGACAGTGTTCACTTCCTGTAGTCAGCAGAGGAAATGATTGAGTGATCTCTTTACTTCCTGCCTCAGAGGGACTCATGGGAGCAGTCTGTTCCTGAGCCGGTCTCCCAGGTGGAGGCTCTGTGTCCGGACAGCCTGGCCTCTGTCAGCGTGCCACCCTCCATGCCCAGCCCGGACCCCCCGGGGAGCCCGTCCCAGTACCGCTCCCCCAGCCGAGGCTCCTCCATGGGCCAAGTCTCCAGCAGCCAGCCCTACACCCTGCACTCCCTGGAGGAAGCCCACTACCACCCCCTGAGCACCAGCAGCACCTACACGGTCCCCAACAGCTCCTTCCCCTGCCCCTCTTACATGGGCGTCCCCATCAGCGACCTGGTGTCAAAAATGGTGACAGACGAGGCCTCCAGCCTCCCGCCCAACGGAGAGGCGCACTCCTCCTGGGCCAAAGAGGACGGAGTGAGCTCCTGGTCGCCATACGAGATCAGGAGGGCCTACTGACCGCAGGAGGGTCTCCATCTCTAACAAGATGGAGGTCTCACAGACTATTGAACACTGAGCAAGCACTTGACAGAACAGAGAAGACTCAAACATCTGTAAAAGTGTGATTTGAAGACAATTTCCGCCATGTACAAAGAGAGGATTCAAGTTTTGTTAGTGAAGTAGCATAGTTTGACCAAAGTGAAATGTATACTTATTTGTAAAAAACTAAATCCAAAGCATGTGTGTCCTTTTTGCTTGATTTGTAACACACCTATAAGCCTTAAAATAAAAATTAAATAAACAATATATATGAAGTTAACCAATTTGTGCCAAAAAAAGAGCAATAAGAATGATAAGAAGAGAAAAATAGTGGCTAGTGGTGGTCTAATGGATAGTGAGGTGGGCTGAAGATTGGAAGGTTGTGAGTTCAAATCCCGCCATGAACACCAGCACTAGTGTGCCCTTGAGCAAGGCACTTAATCCGTAGTTACTCCAGGGAGAATGTCCCTGTAATCGGTAATTGTAAGTCGCTTTGGATAAAAGCGTCAGCTAAATGAAATGTAAAAAATGCCACACATATTTTTCTGATCAAGTGAAAAATGTAATTTGTATCAAGGAATGAAGAAAAGCGCTAACATTGTGTTTGTTAAATCTTTTCATATACATTTGTTTACACTGAACATGTGTATATATCTTTGATTTTTAACTTATGGGTTTTCAGATACCAAAAACATGACTTACTTTATTGCAGTTTCTAAGATATGGACATTTTCTTTGCAAATTTTAGTCTTTGGGCACATCAGACTTCTGTCCCTAAAATATAATGAAGGTTGTAACGTCCAGCTTCTGGTCATCTCAGATGTGCAATAGCATTCAAAATCACCATACAAACACACTATAACTATTCTGAAGTTGTAATTACATGTGAGGAAATGTGTTGGTGTTTCATTTTGTTTTGGTTGACACCTATGATTGAAAAAGGACAGAGTATCCTGCCATAAAATATCATTGATGTTGAAAAGATAACAGAAATTAAAACACCTTTAATGCTAACATTCTTTCACACATTGTATTAAAATGTACAACACAAATCTTTAATGCAAAAATGATTTTTTCTTCTAAAGATTGTTTGATGAATACAGTCAGCACTGTTTGATGTATAAAATATACTTTTCACTTATGTGAGCTCCATATTTTTTACCCCATTGTGTTGGAAATCATTTTAGGTTTGAATATCTCATTTACTTTACAGTTAATCAGGAATACAATAAGATTTATAATGGTGTGATATCCTCTCCGATGACAAGTGATTTTCGATGATTAAATATGTTATTAACTGTCTACTATACACCAGTTATGAATGATTCTTGAGAGCAGTAATCAAAAACATTAATAAACACATTCAAATATCATTATATATGCCTACACCAACACTTGTGTGTGTTATAAACCATTTAAAAAGTGTGTGTGAGTAGTTTTAATAAATGCTAAATATGGGAGATAATATTAAATATTATCGAATAAAAATAGCACTTATTTTTCATCAAGCTTTTCAACCAAGCAGTGGTGAAAGGAGCACTCTGAATGTTTTATTAGGTAAAGTAAGACTCTGTTACAAGTAGTACAAGGAAAAGTCTGGCATTCAAAATCTTACGTGAGTAAAACTACAAGTACAAGTATCAATATACTTCTAGCAACAAAACTGAAAGTACTCATTATACAAATGGGCCATTTCCAGAAAGAAAAAAACGTTTTATATCCCAGGATTATAATTAGTGTTCCATTAATGTGTACATCATTTTTGGGAGGAGGGCTAACTTTAATCACTTTTTGTACAATCATAATTCATTTGTTTAATTATTTTTTGCAATAATAATATGAACCTGCAGAAACCAATCCTTGTGTATATAT
>NW_011357778.1:17965-23996 GCF_000735185.1 Notothenia coriiceps | reverse complement strand
CAATTTTTGTCATTTTGGTTAAGAAAAATCACTTGTATAATATGTAGCTTTATATTTTGGTTCACACTAGAATTATTTTAGATTTAATTGTTCACTATTTATAATTTTAGAAAAAAAATTTACATTTTGAAAAAAAACGTTTTGAACATATTGATGCAAAGATCTCCACTATTCTGAGACCCTCACAGTATTCCAGTGCATTTTCAAAACTCATCTCTTCTCCTCTTGTCTACTCATAGCCCCCCATCAATCCATGCCGGTTTATCCACTTTGATAGTCCTATAACCCCCCCTAACCTTCCCTTATATTGTAAAGCGATTTTGAGTCCTTGAAAAGCCCTATACAAATATAATGTATAATTATTATTATTATTATACTGTATCAGATCTTGCTGTGTAAAATAATCTTCCTGAGTGAGAGGTGTCACTTGTGATGTAGTGGTCTACAGTGAATGTATTCCTGACAGCAAAACACTTAAGAGTCCTTTACCTCACTGAGGTAAAGGACTCTTGAGTGTTGCATTCTTTTCCATAGAAAATGCATGCGGGTCATTTTTGACCCACTTATGGAAGCTTGGGGTAGTAATACAAAAACTGCAATTTCTTAAAATGTATAAAATTTAAATTTAAAATTTGAATGGCATGATATCCAAAACATGTTTTTTGAGGAATAGCTGGAATATGAAATGCTAACATTTTTTAATTACAAAGATACTTCAAGAAAACCACCTCACCGGGTCAAAAAAGACCCACTTATGCATCTAAGGGTTAAACACTGAACAATCAAATATATGACCTTCCCTTGCTCGCAGGCATACTCAAATGTTCTGCTTGACTTCTTATCTCAAAGATTACAGAGCTAAATGCACTAGGGATACTACCATTGTTATAATAAGACTCTTAAAGAGGCTAACCTTGCTTGACAAGCCCCGTGGACTTACTTGTCTGTGGTTTACCCGTTACTGTGACATATCAGTATTAGCCATGGAAACTAGTTTGTTTGTTTCATTCCATATCCATCAATGTTATTTTCATGTAGCCATAGCCATGTTGTTTTTTTCTGCACAGTGTAGAGTCTGATGAGAGGGATAAAGGTATTTAATAAAAACCTTGCTCGTTGGAGATTAGCTACAGAAGTCCTATCACAACTTAATCGGAGAGGATCACAGCTTGCCACGGATCTCGATGCTGCATTCGGGCTGTGAGTAAATAACTTGTGTTTTACTTTTAGGCTGTCTGAAGGTATGGACAGCTATCAAAGCTACTAAACATCACATTAAGAACGATGTACAAATGAAAGTTGGAGACAAATATATATTTTAAATGATTTATTCAAGTTTGCAAAGTTTTGAACAGGCATCCACACAGTCACCTACTTTGTCATTTTGTAGTCCTCGCTGTACGCATCCGAAAATCGGCATGATTTGTGTGATAACAGAAGGTTGATAGCTAAATAAAGTTCCTGTTTACTTAGGAACAAAGAAAAGTCCTGTTAAAGAGTAGGTACATGTACAGTAGGCCTTTAAACTATGTGTTACCGTATCTGATGTAAATAAGGCCTATAATTTAGGGTACAAAAATGGTGGCACATGTTTATTTGGAAGGACACTGTTGTAATGCAGAGTGCAGATTGTTGTTTTTTGTTCCATAAGAAAAAAGATGTGTGTTTGTCTTTTAAATGCAGCTCATAAGTAAACCAGGTATCACACAGCCAAGATTGTTATTGGTTTGATGTCCTGTCTCCGTGATATGGTCATGGGTAATAAAAAATACAAATACACTATAAATTCTCCTTTAGGTCTATTTAGGCTGGAGCCACACCAGGACGATAACGCAAACGGACCGCAATCGTTATCAAAAAAGTCTTCCGTCCACACGCAACAGGCACCAGAAACGTGTCTTCTTTGTTATTTATTGAGCTTTAAAACAAATTGATAACGACTCTATATAAGAATATAAGAATAAAAAGCCTCTCTTTTCCTCCCCCTCTTCTGAGAGCCCAGCAGCTGATCTCTGAGCAGGAGAGGTGGGGAGAGGCGGGGCTATTGCTTCAACGTTATCAGGAAATGATCGTATAGGCTTAAACACGGAGCCGTTTGCCCCCCCAGAGCGTTTCGTTATCGTTTTCTGCGTTTCCACGTCGGCCTCGTGTGGCCGAACCGTCTATCTGATAGTGAACTGTAGCAGATACGACCGTTATCGTCCTTGTGTGGCCGGGGCCTTAGAGGACATTTGCAAAATGAAAATGTGACGAGCTATCAGAACGTTCAAACTCTATTGCCAAAACCAGCTTTACAAATCATCCCTTTAATATGAACAGCTCCATGGAAGACTTCACATTGATGGAGAGAGTTTGTTTGAGACCTGTGTGTGTCTTTATCTTTTAACCCTAGAAAGGTTTTTGAAAAAGGCTTAAACACCCGTAAGGATAAGCGTTAGCAGTGTTCTTTCACTAAGTTTTGCTGTGATTCATTAACATTTCTTTCTCTCTCTCCTTCTCTCTACCCTGTGAAGCGTTTCCTACCTACCTTTAGATCCCTCCGCTCATTCGTCCCAGTTTGAAGTCTTTATTCAGTCTGTAACTTTCCCGTCTTGCCAAAATAGCAACATAACTATTAGGTTTTGGCTTCTACTAGTTCACTGTTGTGTCTCTGCATCAATTAGTGGAATATTTAACGTTCTGTGTCTGGGTGCACTAAAGCTGGCCAGGAAAGCATTTTAAAAATGTGTTTACCCCTTACTACGTGCATTATTTATTTGATGGAACTAAAGAAAGTGAATAATCAAGGGAATGTTGAACATTATTTTTTACAATAATGGCCTGATGTGTTTATTTATAGCACGAGTCTGGACATACAAACCTCACTCTTCTTCTTTATTCCTGCTGGTCACAGAATTTGACCCAAGATAGCTAGAAACTACAAAGAGCCCAAAATAAACAGACTCAACCAATTCACACAACATGTTGTATATGAATACCTTGTTTTTGGTGCTCACCGTGTGAGATTTGGAAGGCTTGTGCTTTTAGTTTTCACATACTGACTAGAATAAAGGAAACAAAATAGACAGCATCCTGACATTGTCTCTGTTTCCAATTACTTACACATTCACGGGCAGGAGCTAGGAATTATTACTAAACCAACACTGCCCTCCAGTGGATAACAATATCCATAGTTACATTTAAAAGTGTGATTCAGTTCAAGGCAGGCCATGCTTTATCCCTGACTTATTAAAGCAATCAGAAGAAACTACTTTTTTGTGTCCACAAAACCTCTCAGACATAGAATTCCCCACATCAGTACAGATCATCCCTTGAGCACTTAACATTCACCAGGCACCTACTTCCCTTCCCAACGGAAATACCACCTTAGCCTTTTCCAGTTTAAGCATCATATTTTTTTTATCTCTTTGGGTGATGGAAGGTGCATATTTTCAGCCAGCGTCACGGCAATAAAGCCATAAAGTAATGATGGAAATCTGGATCGCCATGGGAAACGTCATGTTCACTCTATACCATTTATATAAACAATAAGTGGAAAGGCTGAACACTTCTCTCCGCAATGAGTCACTGCTGGAGCACACTGTATCATGGGAAATTGTGCAGAGGGCACTTCGAGATAATTTCTCTGTAAAGTATGTCCGTGTATCAACGGCATTAAAGTGGATTTATAATGTGATTATCACTAACAGTCCAACATTCTTGAACACACACACACACACATACACACACACACACACACACACACACACACACACACACACACACACACACACACACACACACACACACACACACACACACACACACACACACACACACACAGACGATGCAGCTTTGGCCATATGCACGCACACAAACAAGCATAATCCACACACATGGCAGCCCATACACACACATACACGAGTCGAGTGCAAAACCACATATACACACCCGCTCACCATAAACCACATTCATACACACTCGCACGCCCCTCCTCCATACCTCGCCAGCATTGGTGCAGACCCAGACACCGCATGCCAGTGCACCTCGCTCCCCTGAGCCGCAGGCCGCAGGAGCAGAGGAAGAAACAGATGGGTACCAGCTGTTTGGATGGGAGCCTCGGGTACACAGCTACTGTATTGCTACCCACACGCACACTCATACACACATGCATGCATGAACAGAACTCATTCATGTAGTTTAACTCTGCCCCGGCCTGCACTGCTTCTAGTGTTTACTCACACAGGTGATGCATTGTTAGCACTTTGTAAAACAACTGAAGATGTGAGGTCATCGACTTACTACGGTTAAAGCCGAAATGGCTCCCATTTTCTAAAGGGATCCATGTTTTTGCGATGGTCTCAGGCAAATTCTCTTCCCAAATACAAAACTAGAATGCTATAACTAAATACAAAATCTGCTCAAAGATTGTAGGTCAACCCATAATTGTTGGTTTCCTAACAACATTGTCTCTGACCTCAATGTCCTGAACAGCGAACACAGGGTCCCACAATTTAATTATATTAGACTGAAGCACTCTTTTGTTCACCAGACAATCCTTAAAGATTTCCTATCATGCTATTTTTAGGCATATTATGGGTCTCAGATACAGTATATAAAAAACATTTCTATGATGTGTTTTGCTAAAAATACCAAACAGATCATGCATTTTAGACATCCCTTATATCCAGGGCTGCACATAACTGGTGCGCAGGTCCACCAAAAAAAGAGCACCGGGTCATTTGAGAAAAAGGCGCATTTGCGTACCAACATTGAGAGCGAGAGAGGGAGAGAGAGAAGGGAGAAGAGAAAAGAGAGGAGAGAGAAGAGAGGAGAGAGGAGAGAGAGAAGAGAGGAGAGAGAGAGAGAAAGATATTTGCGAGTTGTATATGAACTGATTGATTGATTGATTGATTGATTGATTGATTGATTGATTGATTGGAAATGTTATTAACAGATTGCAGAATGGGTACAATATAGTACAGTTTAATACCCACAATTGTTAAGAGGATGCAGACCAGAGAAAGACTTTCGTCTTGTTTACATCCGGGTCCCCCAGGGCCGGAGGCGCTGCGTTGGCAGCTCTGGGAGGGAAAACAAATTTTGGCCGTTGGTGCTCATCCTAATTTTCGACCTTGATGTAACAATATCCATAATTAAGTAAATGTAACACCCTTTTCACCCCGGTTACACGTTTCATTTGCCTTGTACGATGGGCGTTGTAAGTGATGAAAATGGGGGATGTTGGCTTATTTGGCGCCCGCAGCTCACAGCCAAAGTGCGAGGGAGCGAGGGAGAGAGGGAGGGTGCACCGGTACCAGTGTTGTGTGAAATTATGCACCCCCGTCATGAAATGCACCCCTTGTTACGGGAACGCGCGTTTCTAAATGACACGTTTACACCTTAAAACGATGTTTAAAACGAAAAGTAAACGTTCAGGGTTTTTATTAATGGTCATTTTCAGACTGTGAGTTGTTTAGTGGTAGCTCATATAGTCATGATTATTCTGGTTTAACTTTTCGCTCCATATTTGATGGTACTGTAGTGGTTTCGAAATTCATTCGTCACTTCCTTTCCAGTTTTTTTTTTTTTGTTAATCTTTCTTTTTATTATTACTGTTACGTCCTGTCTGTATAAACATGCTTTAAAATGTATTGTTGAATTTTACATAGTTGTCATCTAATAATCAAAATATATGTTTATGTTACATAGTCTTTGTCAGCATATTTTTGCCACGCTATGCACCCCTTGCTATCTTCCATAATAAAAGTGTCACATACATGAAACTTGTTCCATTTATTGGTACCAGTCCTAGAACCATACCCTGAAAGATGGTACCGTGGTCTAAACGAGTCAAAGGTAAAGTTAACGTCTAGACACGGTTTGCGTCACCTCGTAGCATTTACGAAGAAGTGACTTCTGTCAGGATGGGTCAACGCGTGTACAATTATTTGTGATGTCGGTACGCTAGAGTCCGTACCGGGCAACCGTACCGGTCCGGACAGTATTTTGACGTGGGGGGGGGGGTTTGTCTTCCTAAAGATAATTAGGG
>NW_011357778.1:0-14415 GCF_000735185.1 Notothenia coriiceps | reverse complement strand
TATTTACAAATGAAATTACAATTCAATTTCAAGAATCTGTAAATAAGGCTGTCTGTCCTCATAAGCAAAGTAGTAAACATTGTATAAAGATACATAAAGTGAAAACTGGATACAAAATCCACAATCAATTACAAATTAAATTACAATTTCAAGAATCTGCAAATAAGGTGGTCTGTCCTCATGAGCAATGTAAACAACATTGTATCATTTAGATACCGAAAGTACAATATATTGAACACTGTGCTGCTGTCATTTCCCCCTAATGATAACCTGAGATGGTGAATTATAACTCACAATGAAAATTGTTCAGGAAAGTGGGTATAGAGTAGACGTGTAGAACTAGATAAGCTTATGATAAGCCAGCCTTGTCTACTTATTAAGGAATAGTGGGAGGTTCTTTTAATGAACAGTAGTTTCTCATATTTATCAGCCATAAGTCTGTTCCTCTTCTCATCAAGCACATGAGAGGCAGCGCTGAACAGTCTCCCGCTGTCAGTGCTTGTGATTTGATCTTACTCCGCATATTTGTCCGGGTGTTTAGTGGTGAAAGTCTTTGCAGTTACACTCCCTCGAGAAATGTCAGCTGAACACGTTTTACAAGTCGCAATCCGCGCCTCTTTCTCTGATATTTTTAAATATCTCCAAGCGGCAGACAAGTTGGCTGTGAGCCAGCCGCGAGCATGGTCGTGCGCCGTGCTTGTCGCCGCGTTTTGATTACGTCATCACAACAACACGTTAGCTTACCAACGTAACCCTGTTCTCTGACATTCGGTGATATTTTTTCGGTGCTGGGGCCTTTTTAACCATTTTCGGCCGATAATTTTCGGCGGCCGAATATTCGGTGCATCCCTAGTAATTGGTGATATTGAGCTCTCCAAACAAAGATCTGATTTCATTTGATGACTTCTGTAAGACTGCAGGTGTATATGTTTTAACAGTATCACTTCAAACAATACATGTAGAGAGTTACATTGTATTTAAACACAACAAAAGGATGAGAAAATGTTAGATGGTTGTTTTCTTTACAACTGAGACCACTTTCCACTAAATAGACGTCAAGTTAACTGTTCACAAGGAGGGCAGTGGATGCTCCAGGATTCTCTTTGTTTCTTTGTGTTTCCTCCCAGAACCCAGCAATTTCTGATCCAACCTCAGCTATCAACTATCTTCCAATGAGTCAAGCGAGGTGGTGGCTGCTTCTTCAGCTCATTACAACATGACTTATTGAAACCAAAAACTCTCCTTCTAATGCCCGCAATGCACGTTTCCTCTGTCTGATGCCATTAGTTACAGCCAGTGGTTGTTCCCTCTTATTAGACTCACTTTGAACACAATCTGTCTCATTAAATAAAAAATCTGCATTGTGTGAAGTACTGTAAAAGTTAAGGGTTTAATTCATCCGTATTTGAGGCTGCTGTGACAGTCCCTGCCACTACAAACGTGACATTAAACATCACAGAACGCCATCTGCACAGCGTTCCCGGCATTAAGAGCAATGCTAACTGTACTGTACAAGCTATTGAACACTGTGCAGGAAATAAATGACAAATGGAAATGGTATTGTGTGCATGGTTGACCACGGCCGTCCTGTGATTTCCAGCTTGAGCGCTGATGTGGTCTGGCCAGTGTGGGTTTCGAGGGCAGACTGGAGCAACAGTAGGCTGGTTCGGGATCTTTTTCCCTCTCGAAGCCAACAGGATGTCTTTAATGAACCACAGTGTGTTTGAACTGTCACATCCCGCCATGCAGCAGTCCAAGCCTCAACATGAAAAGGAAGACGCAGGAAAATAAGAAACATGTTAAAAAATCCGAGGATGTAACAAATCCAGGAAACGCCATCTCCGAGACAAAGACCGCAAATCAAACGTTGGCCATAATAGAGGGGGGGAACGTCGTTGCATTGTAGACGTTTCAATTGACTGGTGACTTGTTGTGTCCAGGCAAGTTTTTTCAGTTCCCTGCCGCAAACGTCTTCATGTCAGCTTCGATGCAACCTCAGAGTCAGAATGCAGCAAATGTTTAAGTGAAGACTGTAGTTGCTTGTTGATTTATCTCTGAGGGTTTATAGCAGGGGTGTCAAACTCAAATACACAGTGGGCCAACATTTAAAAGTCGGTACGAGTTGAGGGCCGGACTGGTTCAATGTTTATTGCAAAACTTATTGAAATGAACTTATTGCACATTAAACCTGGAACTAACAAAGCTTAAATTATTGCCTATAAAAACAACATTAAACATTAAATAATCAGCTGCATTCATTTCTTATAGCTCTATCTGCAGTGTTTCCGGAGTCATTTCCGGAGCCAACAACAGCTTCAAAAAACCAATTTCCCTCTAAGAAAAAGAAAAACATGCCCTGTTGTCGCAAAAAAGTGCAGAAGGAAACATCCGTTTAAACTCAGTTTGCTGCTCTGTGATACTAGTTCAAGCCAGATACTTGGCATCTCATGCAAGTTCATCAATGTTTGGGGTCGGGTTCTGAGCGGAGGAAATGAGATGTTGAATCAAAGCATTCAAATTAACAGGGATTTTATTTTTTAAATGTTAACTTATACACAATAAATATGAATGCCTTGAAGATAAGTTGTATGTGTCAGGCAACACAGCTCTCAAACATGCATGTCCTGTAATGGAGACTTTGACCGCATATTAGGCAAAACGTATCAACACTTACGAAAAGGTTGGATATATGTATCAACCCAAAGGAAACAATAGTAGTTGGTCCAGAAAAGACTGACCAATCAGAGCAGACCTCCATACGGGGGGCTGAAGAGACAGGCGCTGCAACGGAGCATTTCAGAGAGAGGGTTTATTCAGGTATATTCAGATAGGCTGTATGAGAAATATAACATTTAACATGTTCCAGTAGAAACCTAATAATCCCTTTATACGGAAAAACAGAAACATTGACTTTAATTAAATGTATTATGTAAATAGATTTCACATAAGCAATAATATTAAGTTTAAATAACAGATATTGGGTTCAACTTAATATTTTTGCTTTCAACTAACCTAATACAGTTATGTGAAAGTTGATGACATAATATATTTAATCAAAGTCAACTTTTCAGTGCATGTGTCTTTCCTCAAATGTCCCATAAAACGGCCTTCTGCTTTGATGCTCCTTCACTGTGGAACTTTAGTTTAGTTATAAATGGAAATAAAACACTGTTCTTCCTAATCTGGCTTTTTATTTGAAGTTGTGTTATAGTATTGAAATTCAAATGATTACTTTTTCCCTTTTTTTATGGTATTGACTTTTCATTTTTATAATTTTCAGCATCTTTTACTATTTATTTGTATGCCTCTGGCTCTGTTGTTTTAATCTCTCTATGTAAAGAACTATGGGCCGCATGTTTGTGTGAAAGGTGCTAATAACGTTTTACCTGTTCTGTCCACAAGATGGTGTTGCTAGTGTATCCTTTAACCCGGCCCTGCGGTGCCAGCTATTGTGGCAGCAAACAAAGAGGAAACAAGCGTGCATCATAATCACGATATCTGCTAACTGTGGTGATGGTTCAGTAACTGTGAGTGTTGATACGCTGCATATTGTTTCAATTACTCCAAACTGTTGTTCCAGACCATGCCATAGGAAAATGCTCAAAATACTCCATGTTTGATCTTGTGGGCTCTTGTGAAACTGGAAATGAACGGTGATTAACTATAATGATGATCATCATGGTGAAAGGTTTTGTGCCACAGGTTATTTGACTGTGTGAGCCAGTATACGTAGAGTAGGCCTCTAAAAGAAAAGCCTCCTAAAACTATATGTTTGTGATGAATTTAACATATGGATCTAAAGCACCATATTGTAGTCAATTACATAGATCATTTACAAGTCAGCAAATAAACTTGTGTAACGTTTAATAAAACAAAATGACAAAAGATGACACACAAATTCCATAAACGTGTGACAAAGTTGTTTTTCTTTCCACGTTGCATGGCACTTGGAAACAAATGAGCTGCTAAGGTCTAGCTCAGTTTTATTTGTGTGTGTGCGTGTGGTGTTGTAGTGGGAGGCTTTGTAGTGTTGAGTGGGGAAAAAAAGGATATGGCTATGATTAAAGTAGGCACTAAAGCAAAGGTGGTAATTGGGATCATAAACACTCACTTTTCCATTTACCCCTCTAATGAAGCGCTCCTGTTTATTCTAAGCGGCCGATTCATCAGAAAAACAGCAACTATTTTACGTTTATCTTTGTTTAGCACAATTCATATATGCTTGTATTATCGGGGCGGCTTGTTGAAGGATGGCCACAAGTACGGAGTGTACAGGACGCAAGTAAATAAGGTTACCCACATTATTTGCTGAAGGACCCTTCTATCTGGTGTCAAAGGCAAGTTTAAAAGAAGTACAAGAACTGATAAATCGGAAGTAAAATGCTGAATTTTTCATCAAAATGTTACACTAATGAATGCTCGTTTTGCTCCACTACTGTTTCGCAAACATCAAATGAATGAAGATCATATAGATGAAACTACAAGGACACTCGTACCTCTGCCAATGCTATTTCATTAGTGAAAAAATGATTAGGATCCACTCCAATATTGCAAAGCTCCTTCAGTGGGCCATGCTTCACCCTTCCACCAAGTTTCATGAACATAGAAACAGTATTTTTTCCTGCCAAAAAAACAAACAGACAAACCAACAAACAAGTAGGGCCTTCCGTGCAGACCACCATCGAGGCCATGCCCTATGTAAAAAATAATTATAAAAATACAAAATAATTTGTGTAGCCGTCCCGTTATTTGGAACTGATCTAACATTCAATGGGTTCTTCCTTGGCGTCCGCTACACCTTTTCACCAAGTTTAGTTTAAAGTTGGTTCATAGTTTTTCCAACACCCTACTTAAAAACAGCACATAAAAACAATTAACAAACTAAAAATAGAATACTTGGCGAAGTAATAATAATTGTATGTATGTTTCATGTATTTATTTGAGGAAGGATACAGCTCTTCATCGGGTCAATAGAGATCATCGTCATGTGTTTTCGATGTTCGCAGTGGAAATTAAATTCACATGCTTCATAGATGTCTTGCATGTTTTGCACTATGTTGCATTTTATATAATGTTCTGTAAGTGAAAGAAGAACGGACAGAATTGTACAGAAACTTCAAAGAAAAACATAGGATTCAATCAGATGTGAATCCCCTCTCCTTGGAATATAAAGCCAGAGTATTTCCACCTACATCTTCAGAACCACCTTTGCAAAGTGCTCCATACTTTTCGGGTAACCCAATCAGAGACTGGGCTTTTCCTAGACGGGGTCTTATAGAGACAGGCACTAAAACAGAGCGTTTAAGACAAAGTACAATACAGGTATATTCAGAGGCATTATTAGAACAAATGATGTGTTTTTAAAACATTTAAGCATGTAAACATGTTCTAGTAGAAACCCAAAATACAATTATACAATCTTTAATGAGCATATAATTTCTCCTTTAAATAGTGTGGGATTCCATCCCATCTCAATATGGAATATTTTTGAAACGTGAGATGAAATAGGATTTAGTCTAAGCTTTCGGTCACGACAGATTAATGTCCCTCTGGTTCAGAGTTGGGTCAGTTTCTTGAAACATGCATATGTAATTGCAGGTTGATTTACATAATGAGATATACAGTATATATATTTGTTGGCCTTAAAGCAGTCAAATACAAACATTTCAAGTTCCATAACTGAGTGGTGTTGTGTTGCTGTTTTATTCTTCTGTCCAGCCATGTTGAGAATTACTGCTTACCCAGTTCTCCCTCTGTTTATTCCAAGTAAACAACCTAAACAACTTGAAACATAATTCATCTCTCTAAGGAGAGCTGCACTGGGAAGAATGGCAAATACAAAATTGGTAAAGGCTGAGTCACCGTTGTAGAAACTGGCAGAAGAAAAGGACATTTAATCACAGGAACAATATTAAGGATAATTACTTTTTGGCAGGGAGTAGTCGGTTTTAATCGTAGGTTTTACAGACTGCCACCTCTTAAGCCGTTAAAAAAACAAAGGGGTAAAATCTAAACCTTAAAAAACCAACAAACTGATATATAGGTTTCTGCAAAACACAAACACTCACAGCAGTGTAAAGAGGTACTGTGATTTGGAAACTGAGATCATAAAAGTATTTTATAGCAGCTAAAATAGAGGAAAGTAAAATGTAAGCCTCGTGTTGGGACAATGCCAATTCTTGTGTAAAGTAATTTTTTATCTATTTTACTTAAATTAACCGTGCAAATGTGATTGTCTGATTCTGTATTTATATAGGTTCTTATAAATAAATAACAGATGCTTGTTTTATTGTTGATCTGCAGGTAGGTAGGTAAGTAAAGTAACTGATTACTCAATATAATATACATGTGATGGCAAAAGAAGGGGTGTGGGGACTTTAAGGGTTTAAGAATTATATATTTATATATGCTGATTTAATCGAAATCAATCACTGTATCAAGCAACCATCTATCCATCTTCTAACGCTTATCCAGGGTCAGCTTGCAGAGGAAGCAGTTGTATCAATAGATTGTGATGAAAGTCCAACATGTTACTCAACAACATTACATTATTGTGGCACATAATGAAAGCATTCAATCGAAAGGACAAAAACAAAAGGTAGCATTAGAAGTTTTATCCTACTCTGTCTTTTTTCATCAGACATAGGCCTCAAATGTTCATAGTACAGATCATTAAATCACACGCTTAATTATTTTACAATGTCTTGTATCATTAGACATAAGCCTTAAATTATTTTTATTTTATTATTTTATATTATTACATTCATGTTTTATTCATTCCTGTGTTGGAATTAAGTCTTTTTTTTCTTTTTTATCACAAAGCTATGTGTTTCTCTGGTTATTATCTGGGAAGGGGAAGTTAGTATTGTTTTTATTTGTGGTTAAGGTTTATGTGTTTGGTCTTTGAAGCACTTTGTGTTACCTTTGTCTACAAAAAGTGCTATAATAATAGAATGTCTCAGATAATTACTTCTCCACTGAAATTGGCCCAATTATGGTCATTTTCAGGTGTTATAATTGTATTGTTTTGCCTCTACTGTGACATTTCTCCATGCTTTAATGTTGAAAAAGCTCTTTATTTTTCTCATACTGCCTGTGCTGCAGCACCTCTTCTCACCCTCTGTCTGAAACCAGAGCCCAGTCTGCTCTGATTGGTTAGCTGGACAGCTCTGTTTTTAAGGGGTAAACCGCTTAAAGATGTCCCGCCCTAAGGCTATGACATACAATGTGTTGGAGTGCTAGCCAATAGAAGCGCGAGTGTTACGTGATGTCACTATGTTACAGAAGTATACAAAGTGGTCAAAGTGGTTAATTATGCCAATTAATTTGACACTTTGGGCACTAGGCTTTGAATGTACTGTTGCTGTGTTGCTGAAGAATGTGGGTTTTTATGTAGGGCTCAGAGCAAGTGATATTCTATGTTGCAATGATGTTAAAATTGGACGTGTTGGACTGATATAAAAGCAGGACGTCCACAGAATAAGTAGATCCAGAGATGTTGATAGCCGCAGCCAATAAGGAGACACTCGGATAATATTTGGGTTTGATTAAGATTTTCTTGATCCCCTTGAAACTATTTAAACAAACTAGCTACTATAAAACTCAACTGAGTCACCCGCTAATCACGTTGCAGTTTCAGAGGATCGAGTTATCCCAAATCATAAGCAGCTCATCAACTGCGGTTGTGTTTTCACTTGTTTGACAGATGCTTTATTACAACTGGAAGTGTTTAACTAAATATTACGCCTATTACGGCTAGATTTAGATCTGTTTAACATTCTTCTCTTCCAACATATATCTATTAGGCCATCTGCGTTTCCAGTTCAACCCCACTTTTAAAATATGAATATTTTCGACTTTGCCGCTCACCCAGGACCAGGAACGTTAATTTATCGTAATCCTTTGAAGAGGTGACCTGGAGGAAGCTCGCCCAGGCGGAGTGTTCCCCTCGTCATTCCAAGTCCAAATTCTGTGTGGCATGTTTGACATTGCGAGTGAAAGGAATAACGCAGGTTGTCAGGTAGGAAAGAGCCAGGCTACGAGGCCACAGCAATCAGGAAAACTTGGTCCGGCACTAGGCATGACTTCAATAAAATACCTCCAGTCCTACTTTTAAAAGCATTAGTCGAGGCCAAATTAAAAAGTAGAGTGCAATTAAAAGAAATCACTGTGTAAATGTTAGCATGTGGAAGTTTTTCTTTTCCTCCCCCACCCCCCTTTCCTCCTAGCTGAACAAAGAATGCCCCAAAGGCAGAGTTGCGCAGCTGCCGAATATTACTACAACCATGTGTTTTAAATAAGACCCCATTATAATCAAAATCATAAAATAAAAAAAACGTAATGTGGCTCTCTTAAACATTTAAATGTAAGTTAAGCAATGTAGAGTTCAAGCCTTTGTGAGCATTTGTTTGTTGCTCCTAATTGACCCTTTCGGAAAAAACAGATTTAGTAATCAAAAAAGTCGTTATTTGTAACAAATATATTGCCTTTTCAAAGAAACAGTACATGATTGCAAGTGTACCGTTTAGTTTCCAGTTTGACCTTTTCACCAGATGGGAACTGCCTACGTTGTGCAAGAATTAGAGAAAGAGTTTACAGAGGATATTGACTAATACAGTCAGCCGGAGCTCAATGAAAATGTGTGCAAACTTTACAAAAATCCCAGTACTACTCCCACTCTGCATACTTTTGTGGTGTCCCTGTGGCCTTTGACATTTAGAAACTCTTTTTTTAACGAAAATAAAAAAATAATAGATACGTTTGTCTTAAATGCACAGATTTGTTGACGAATGTTCTAGAATAGATATTTTTTACATCTGTATTCTGTGTTATTTGTTTGTGTGATAGGCATTATGAATATATTTTTATGTTTGTTGATTGTTTTGTGCGTACGGACTGCAGATGGAAATCAGCTTTTAGCTTTGATCTGGCATAAAGCATCTCCTTTCTTTTTGAGATTCATGTATTTTTATGCATGGTCCTTCAATATATAATAATATATAATAATAATAATAATATGATTTCAAGACTATTTAAAATAAACAAAATAAATATTTGAGCTGATATGCAGTTGTTAGAGGTGGCAACCCTTATACTGGGGCTCAGTCCCTGCTGCAAACCCAGGTTTTGAACACGGCATGTGTTCCCTTTACGTGTCATCCCCTACATCTCCGTTTTCAAAACTATGACTCTCCAGTAAAGCCTAATGGTAAATGATACTTATCGCTTTATCCAGTCGTTTGAATGTCAGTGGACTGCAAATAGGTCAATAAAGGAGCATGGCTGCTCATTCCCTGGCTCTCAAAAGAGTTTGGCTGGCTGTTTAATCTATGTTCACACTGAGGCAGTACAACACATAGAGAGAACAGTACAGCGCTTTATCCAGTCTTTAATAAGTTTTTCGAGTAAATCGCCAGAAGCGCCGACACCTCTTCATAACTCCACTGCTCCCATGTTTTCTTTTGTGTTGCCATAAGTTAGCCTCTCTCCGTTGGTGCACTGGGCTAATGGCAATGCTTATGCTAATAATGCTAATGCAAGCAAATAAAATGGCAGCTTCAGAGTTTTACGGGGCGTGGTTTGCAATTCGCCCAGCCAATCAGAAATTGGAACCTTTTCCTCCCCAGGAAAGTACCACCTCTTAAGCAGGGACTGAAAAGGGGTGAAAAGGTTCCCGATAAAAAGTTTTAGTTCAAGATCTTTTTGGTGTGAACGCAAAATCCCAGGAACTATTGGAACTATTCCTGGGAAAAGTACTCAGGTGTGAAAGCGCCTTTTCATACAACACATTCAAGCACCATTGACCATGCTATCGGGGGCAACTTGGGCTAGGTATCTTGTCCAAGGATACATCGACATGTTGACTGCAAGGTCTCGATCTAAGCCACAACCTTCCGATTGGAAGGGCAAGTCACAGTCGTCCACACTTAAAAAAAATCTTTATAAATATATATGAAGTGTATATTGTATTCTATTATAAATATATTATATTTTATAGGCCATAATTGCCGTCAATCTCCCCCCAAAAACCCCCCCAAATCTTCGAAAAATTCAAATATATTTTTATATTCAATTATAAATAATATTATATTTTATATGCCCGTTTATTTTTATATAATATTCCAAACAATACTTGCTTCAGGGTTCATGTAAACGGGACAAAAAACAATAGAATAGGTCTGCATCTTCAATAATTCTTGTCCTGGAAAGAGGCAACAGAAAAAAAATAGACCATCGTAAAAAAATGCTTCCCCAAACCCAAATAGGCCAATTTGAATTGAATTTATAGTTTAACATGACAATTTTTTGTCAAAATATGTTTTTACTTGACAAATTACAGATATGGTGGATTTGCATGGGATTAAGATCACAGAGGACCTCTGCAATTATTACAAATGACTACAGGTTGCCATGTAATACTAGTCCTGTGCGAACAGGGCTTAAGACATTACAGACAGTTGTTGACAGGAGATCAGCTGTTACTATACTTCAAGTGGTGACCATAAAAATGTAGAGCCTTCTTAGAAAGCATATAGAAACATATAAAAAAATATATAATATACCAAACTACTCATGTGCTTAGATGACCTGTAGTCAGAGAAGATCATACAAATAGATCTGAAATGAATTTGTTTTTAAAAGTAACTGAAGGAGCAAATTGTGGATACATTCTGTGGGGCCTACTGGTCTTTTGGTGCTCAACCCTCTAGTTAAAAGTCACTGAGGGTGTCGCCTCACACCAGGACAGATGATTTTCCATGGGAGGAACGAAGATGTCTGGCCAAATCCACTTTCCCCCCTTATTAAAATGGATATTTCCGAGCTGTCAGAGGGTGATGTCTGGGTTTTCAGACACTCTCACTGACTTCTCGCTGACAGTGGGCTTCCTTTTCCCCACAGGTTCGATATCTCCTGCGGATCTGCCTCCCACTGTGTGGTATAGTGGGTTCCCTTTGGGTCTCAAGCCAGAATGACTCTGGAAAGCTGTTCACTTCTCACTCAGATGCAAACGCTAATTTACTGAGACTCTCCACTGTTTAAGGTCCGCGGTGCATTTCCCACGTTCCAGCTGAGAAAATATATCATTAGTCCCTCATCGTGTAATGTTTGCCACGTTACGTTATAAAAGCTGGGTGTAAAGCGACATGGATAAAACAGGAGATTTCCAGCGTGCCTCATTTTGACCGCCTGCTTGGAATAAGTGTTCCTAATTTGAAAAAGGGGGACAAGATGCGGTGTTGAAAAGGCCATTTTGCTTACTAAATACTCCTGGGTGGCTGGAAGACTAAGCATTTCCACTGTGAATGTCTCCATAACGTATTGCAGCCATACAAGTCTTTTTATGAGCCTTCCTTGAAAGTTATATGGATTAATTAACTTTCCAGGCATATTAAGATGCCATACTAATTGTAGTCTAGGTACGTTTAATGAGATCCAAACAGAATAAGCAAAAATAAGTTCCTCCCCCACACATGTTTACTCTCTGCTCGATAAAAGAATAAAGTTTGTTTACGGCTCAAACATAGGAGCGACTTCCGTGGAACTGTCACTGAGTGCGACCTATGAGTTGCTCTGTCATTACGTGCCCAAAAGTGAGCGAAGACCCTTTTTTGGCACCAGACCACAGTTTTCTGGGTTCTTCACTTCACAAACATTTTTACAGGCGTGACAGGCTGCAACCGAGCAGGCCGCAACAGACAGCTCTGTCACCTCAAAACAACCACCCCGCAGGGCCACACGAGAGGGCTAAATATATCGCCTCCCAGGAAGTGGGGCAAAAAAAACTGCTCATTCTGACTGGCTATCTTGTGGCTTAATTAACTAACACAGGACACAGGCTGGGGAAATTAGAGGCCAGTGGAAGCTCTTTGACTGGATGCTTTGTAGGATTTACCACATGGCGACCACGATAGAAGTGGCCTCTTATATCACTCATCGATGCCATATTGTACACCGAGTCCTCCCTTGTTACTTGTTTACTAACTAGTAAGCATTTGAGGAGATCTCCTACCTATCCGGATTTCTTTGAAACCATCTTCTACACCTCCATATCTCTTTTTCTTTAATCACAAGTGCGAAAGCCATTCATGTGGCAGTAATTTGGGCCAGCCGACACCCAGTGGTGAATGTGCCTGACCCCCTCTCTGCACCCCCCAACACCCTCTGGAAAGCCACATCTATCGCAGGAGCCTTCAGGGCCTTTGCTGGCGGCCCAAGCCCATTAAAAAGCTGGGTTGTGTGTGTCTGCATCTCCGAATTAGAGGTCGTACAGGTTACGAAATGTTGTTGCATATACGTGAAGTCATTCAGATGTACTGTGTTAAACACAACAGTTACAAAATCCAATTTAAAAAGCCTTCCTGCACCGTTTCAATGAAAGGCATACACTTAATTAAAAGCAGTGTGCCTTTGCAGTGGTATCAGTTATTTATATCTTTTATCATTATTGCTGGAAAAAAAGAGCTTAAATTAAAGGCAAACTTCACTGACGAATTTATTGCATCCTCATATCAGGAAATAGCAGTTTAACATTTTTTTGCCTCCACGGTAGCAGAACACAGGTTTTGTTAGTGCATGGGCTCCCGTTAATTTGTTTCATTGCCGCAGAAAAGCAGTGCCCCTTGACTCCGTGCAGAAGACATCATCCGCTTACAAGCTCCCACAATAAAACCCATGCGCGCTGTAATAAGCCCCGCTTTGTTTCAAATACATCCAAGTGAAAACATTTATTGGACTAATTACAATGGTCTCCCATTGGATTTTCTTCCTGTGTTACACATGCGTTGGCAACGTTCCCAGTATTGTGTCTCACTATTCATGACTGTGGCACTAACCGCCAAGCACGGGGAGGCAAGGAAGGAGGGAAAGCACAACGGAAGTAAAATAGGAATAGGGGAATCACTCTTTTGACATGTTGGGTTTAATCCTAGAAGAACATAATTGTGGTGGGAAATGGGGATAAGAACTGGACAGGGATAATATTTTCTAGAGACTGGGTCAGTGCCCTATTCCAGGTCAGACAGGTATATTGATCTGTCCGAAGAGGTGAATGTGTTGTTGGCTGTGATTCTACCAACTGTAGCTTTACTTTGCCAGCAGATTGGCAGGCAGGCAACTTTGATAGTTCCCATCAGGGACGTGCCCAGACATTTGGAGGGGCTATTGCTCTAAACTGGAAAAAGGGCCTTCCCCCCCCCCCGAAAAAAAATATAAGACCAAAACGATTATTACATTAACTAATTTGAACAGTAATTCACATCATCATCTCATAACAAGCTAAGGCAACTACTTGTATTCGGTGACATGATCTTTAAAAGGAAAACCAGGGACATTTTTTGTTTTGTGGTCCATATCTCATTAAAATATATAATGTTAGTAACTATTAAAGACAAAATGGGGACAATTCTGTTCTAATGTAGTTTGACCCTTGTAACTGCTGTGCAGACATAGCCTACTGATGAATACTGATGAATGCTCACTAATGAATGAAACCAGTTCAATACGCATTATTCTTATTCTTATCATTCTTTATGAGCGCAGTAACGGTAAGGTATCTAATTACTTATTTATTTAGTAGGCTATTCCATAACTTAATAACGGAGATGGTCAAACTAAAGTAGAGACATGGCAGAAATCCTACAATGAAGCGGGACATTGAACTGTTCACCCGTGAGAGGGCGATCAAGAAAAGAGAGCGAGCGGCCCCGTTGAGCGAGTTAGATGAAAAGACACAGAAAGACAGAAGCACAATAACAACAAATAGGCTATATTTAGGTGTTTTTTTGTAAATAACCGACGGTATCAAGAGGAAGTAAAGTCCCCTGGTTTGTCCCTTATACCCTAACTGACATGAGCAACCCGATATCACGGCAAGACGTGAACATGTGACGATTTACCATGCTGGGAGACGTGAAGATGTCACGATTTCGTCCCTTCAAACGTGACAGTTACACGGTATTGTTAACCCATGTTAACCAGTGGAGAAATAACCGGAAATTATAACTATAAACTATAATTTAAATTTTTTTACTATGTTCAACCTGAATTTACTTTAAAATAAAAACATCTATATTGATTCTGACTTTTCAACAGCCAACTCACATGTGTATCATTGATTTGAGAGAAAAGATGATTAATTTAACCCTTTTAGAAGTGAAGATATAGTGATTGTTATTCACGTCGGTGGTAATGATGTTCGTTTACGCCAATCAGAATGCACCAAACTTAATGTGGAGTCGGTGTGTAGTTATGCTAAAACAATGTCGGACACCGTAATCTTCTCTGGTCCCCTCCCCAATCTGATCAATGATGACATGTATAGCCGCATGTCATCATTTCAGCGCTGGTTGTCTTGGTGGTGCCCAGCAAACAATGTGGGCTTCGTGAATAATTGGACAGCCTTCTGGGGAAAACCTG
>NW_011357777.1:0-6719 GCF_000735185.1 Notothenia coriiceps | reverse complement strand
GCGGGACATCTCCAAGCGGTTGGCCAATAACATCCAGCCAGCCAGCTAACCAATCAGAGCAGACTGGGCTCTGGTTTCAGACAGAGGGTGAAAAGAGGTGCAGCACAGGCAGTATGAGGAAAACAAAGAGCTTTTTGAACATTAAACATAGAGACATGTCACAGTAGAGGTACTAAATGAATCTGAAAAGGAGCATAAAAGGGCTCCTCTAAGAAAAACTAAGAGAATTCCATCAAAAGTGATCTGAATGTCAACACATCTGGTGAAGTGCAAAACATGCTTCACTTTTAGGACTGATTACTGTTCATTTATGGGGATTTCCCACATTCTGCCTCTCACTTATATCTCCTCAGGCCAGGAGAAACAGATATGTGCTCCATCCCTCCCACTGCCAGGGTGTTTTGGCTGCCAGTGAAGAAATGTGAAGCAAATTCCTTGGCTCCAATGCCAAGCTTTCCACAATATATGATTCACTGTAGGGGCCAACATTGTGAATCGACTGACCTTTTCTCTGTGAATGTATCCTACTTGAACATTGTTTACATGCACCATGTACACTGAACATACATTTGCAAAAATATCTATTTATTCAGTTTGTGCCGACCGTGGTTCTCCATGAAATGAGATTACAGTAGCTTCCCTCCATAAAGTGTGTGAGACTAGAAGGAAATACAGCAGTATGGGATCTGTGTGGGGGCGGGGAACAGATCTGCAGGACAATAACATGAGGTTGCAATGGATGTGAGCACAGCGACTACACTGATACACGTGTGCTCGACCTGTTGGCATTCTGTAATTGCTTGGATACTGCCGCACAAACAGCAGCAGGCTGCATCCACTGCCTTCACAACAGCAGTGTTGTCTTTCCTTTCATTTCTCTGTGAAGAGGGAAGACAATTATCAGGAGATTAGTGGCTACATCTAAGATAAGGATGAGTAGTTTAAGATTTTCAACACCATAAAAATGACATCGAGGTTCAATAATAAATGGATATCAGCTATATTTAGTTTTTAATTGCAAACCTATTATAATATTTGTTAAGTTATGCATAAAGAGAATAATCTGAAAAGCATACGTTTGATAGTTTTCTTTATGTGTGATACCAGATGTTTGACTATTGTAATTGTAATGTTGTAACTGTGTTACTCTAATAAAGAAAAAAGACTGAAGCTCATTTTGATCCTTACTTGAATCATGTTTACTTATATTGCTTATTAATTATATATATATAATATGTTCGTATGTAAACTATTTAAAATGCTGTATTTGTATCTTTACTAAGAAAAGCAGCATTATCTATTATTGGTGTATTTTTTATGAGAATATTTAAGGGTTTTTTGTGCATGTAAATGGTCTGCAAACGCTAAAATCTCTGTATTCCCTCCAGAGGGAGTTTCTCTCCCACACTCCTCCCCCCCTACCTGAAACGCTTCCATTGGACTCCTTTGTTTACCGCCGTCACATAATGACATCATTATGTAACACTCCCACTACTATTGGCTAGCACGCCAACAATTTGTACATGATAGGCTCACTCGCGGGAAATCTCTAAGTGGCTGACCAATCAAAACAGAGCCGGCCAGCTAACCAATCAGAGCATTGATCAGTCTGAATAACACAAATATTGCATTTTTGTATAAATACATTTGTACATTTCAAATGTGCTAATTATAGTGAAACTATTTGACTGAAGTGAAATGTGGTACTTGTTGCACATTTTAAATTTTAAATCTACTATTTCTGTTTTGATTTAATTCTGGACTGATTTCTCGTAGTTGTGTGTCAAAATAAGAATCCCTTTGATTTGACCTCTTTTATAACAATGGCATTGTGGCCGTGGATAACCCTGATTCACAGCATGACTAACCCACCACACAAAGATCAATAACTGTCCTTCCTTGTTTCCTACATAATAAATAGCATGCAGTAACCACGTACAGTGTCAGACCAGCTCACCCTAATGGCTGTACTACATTAAAGCCCATCTCACATGAATCATTAACCTGAGAGAGTGAAGGACAGAAAAAGAGGAAACAAAGCAGATTGTGCAGCTCAGCCTCACTGCCTGCTCAGCAAGACCTATTTTTAGGTTCCTGTGAAACAAAGGAGCAGAATCTCCTTTCGTCCCCCCCGTCACCATGTCGCTCCACCTCACATTGTGGAACTGGAAGACAGTCTGCGCCTGTTTGGAGCTATGTTTAGGCCTAACCTCAAATACATATCTGTCTGCCCTTTTCTTTATTTTTTTTATCCTGCTATATCTGTGCATGTATTTCCTGCTGACTGACTAAATGTAATTAATAAATATATATATATATACGTTTTACGAAAATGATTTGCCTTAACCCTAACCCTAACCCTACACAACAAAAAGGAATACAGACTAAAACTAAGACACCTCAAATGACTAAATGTCTCCAAAAATTAAAAAAAAAAGAATAAATAATAAAACAAATTACATTTAAAAGATAAATAAAAATCTAGAACAGAGACGAAAACATGAACAATCATTTGCAATAAAGTATACAGTTCTTTATACCTCCACCATTTTTCCATAATGGTCAAATAAATTACCTTTTTTATTCTCATGGCTATTTTGTCCATTACATAACATTCATTTACAAGATACTACCATTATTTTCCAAGCCTATTTCTTAGTCCAGGGTATATTTTGGGGCGTGTGGTGCAGTGGATAGAGCATTGGTGTTGGGATCAGGGGGTCACAGGTTCAAACCCCACTGCAGTCAGCATGTCGCTGTGTCCCTGAGACAAAGAAAAAGTGAAAAAAACATAGAAGTAAAGTTTGTAATGATGTAGAAATAAAAGATATACCTTTATTATCAATACCCAGCAGTGGTGGAAAGAGACGTAGTTAATTTACTCAAGTACTGAAGTATATTTTTGACATAGTTGTCTACTGGATACTCTATACTTTTACCCCATTACATTTTGGAAGCAAATATTGTATTTTTTACTCATTACATTTATTTGACATCATTAGTTACTTACAGCTTCATATTATAAATATATTTAAAACAAATTACCAATGATTTATGACATCCTATTGTGGATTAAGACACCTAGTAATATAAAGTTTGCTCCAAATGTACCAGCTGGCATTCTGCATATTAGTCGAATAGTAAAAGTTTGGGCTCTTCAATTTTTGTATTCTTTATTTATTTTGATGCAAATACTTTTGTACTTCTATTAATTACTGTTTTGTTAATTAATTAGCCTCTGAATGCCAGACATTTACTTGTAGAGTATTTTTATACACCGTGGTATTATAACTTTTACTTAAGTAAAGGATCTGAGAATAAAATAAAATGTCTCACATTTGCACTTTCACCAAAATATAATCATCACTCAAAAAAAATGAATACAGTTTCTGAGGCTGCAGCGACACCTTGTGGCAGGATGCGGCTGTGTTTTCTTGTCAGTTCTTGAAGCTGTGGCCTCCAGGCTGTCTACACATACTGAACATATATCACATTTCAATTCAGAGGTGTTAGAAATAACTGCTTCTGAATTCCTCTGTGGATTTGCAACAAACATATCCACAGGCCCAGAGTGCAGCCAGTCAGAGGCAGTTATTTGGAGGTACAGTGGACATTCATTTTAAGCATGACGACATTGTTCAGGGAACTCGTATTACTGTCACAGGTATGGCAGGCATTCTGTACACTTGGGTAAAGAGTTTAAATAAGAGGTAGCCAGCTGCAGACCCGGGGAGAGAGCGCGCTGGAGACCCACTGCTGACAGTTGTAGCACAGAGTCTGGATTATCATTACAACACCGCAACAAGAGGTAGGATCCCACAAATATGACCACTGCTGCTTTAACTCAGCACACGCAGGAGCTTACTGTAATGTGGATATGGAAGGATAGGAGATTATTACACGAACTACAGGGAGGCTGTATGTGCTATGAACTAATCCAAAAGGGGTTCCACACAGCATGTACCTGGGAATTTTGGAGTTTTATTTTCATACATGTGAAATGGATTTCTACAATTATAACCACCTTGGTGACTCTTGACTGCATAATAATGGTAGGAGTAGCAATACACAAAACAATTGCAACATACTTGAATATGAATGGATGACTGTTTTATGACCAGCGGTGGAAGAAGTATACAAACTGTTTTATTTTGTAAAAGTCTTGAAATCACAGTGGAGAAATACAATTTAATTCAAGTTTATTGCACACATTGGCCCATTTTAGAATAATAGTAGATTGGTATTATTGGATTATTATTACTCATGCATGGGTTAGTGTGTAATGTGTTCACCACTTTAATGTCACTGGAAAAAGAGGAGCATGCTTTTTCTTCATTTATCCATTTATCTATTTATTCATCTTTTTATTTATTGTATTACTTCATATGCTGTCGCTTGTGAACACCAAAGGAAAAATACAGTTTTATCTTTACTTTTCAATAGAACATGTTCAATTATGTGTAGATTATATTTTGTATCATTAATATAAATCTGAATCTTCCAAGTATTATTGTCAAATAAATTGTTCAAAGGGGTTAATGTAAGAGTATAAACTGTAATATTAGCCCCTGAAATGAACTGAAGTGGACTAGAAGTAGCAAAAATGGAAATACTTAAATGAAGTCCAAGTACCTTAAATGTGTACTAAATTACATTACTGAATAAATGTTCTTACTATTCACCTACGGTTTTAACATATAATATAATGCATGTTTAATGTGACTGACATGCCATTTTGAATGCCTTTCATTGTTGCATTGGCAGTGTTTGCACCTCAGTGTTTATTGATCGGCTTTACCCCTGTGGCTTGCCGTGCAGTGGAGCATGTAGTTCTTTTTGAAGGTTCTTTAACACTATGACACATGACAGGGGAGCAATCATCACTGGAAGGACCAGGCAAAAAATACATCATGCATTCCTTTTCAAAGAGCGTGTTGATAGCGTGTCAGGCTTTGAATTCCACAGCGTTGTTAAAACATGGGGCGAAAGTAAACACCATAAAGCAGGGATCAAAGCTGAGCCCTCAGACTTATCCCCTTCAGGTTACACACACATTATAAATCCATAGGATGTTGCTAATAGTCACATGAAATAATGTATATATTATGAGCAAATGGGTCCCTGAGCACAAACATGAAAAAGCCCCCTACCCATCATGTATTGGAGCAAAACAGCCTGACTCAAAAGACACACAATGTTCAAGTCATTTGTATTTCAGTTATGTGTCTTTGTGCCTTTTTTGGCCTCCATATACTTTTTTACATCTCCTTGTCGTTGCGTTGTGTCTCTTTGTAGTCAGTTTGCATCTCTTTACAGTCATTATTGTATTGTTTCACATTATTTTGTCATTATTTTGGGGTTGATTGCGTGTCTTTTTATTCAATTTGCATCTCTCTATGGTTGTTTTGTGTCTATTTGTAGATGTGTGGTGTCTTTTCGTGGTGATTTGTATCTTTTCGAACTCAGTTTGCGTTGCTTTGTGATTGCTTTGTGGTTGCTTTGTGGTCACTTTGCATTTATTTCAATTATTTTTTTGACGTTACGGTCATTTGTGCTTCTTTTAATAATAATAATAATAATAATAATACATGAGACTTGTATAGCGTTTTTCTAGAAACTCAAAGATGCTTTGACAGAGAATAAAAAACCCAAAAAACAACAGTTTTTTGCTTTCCTTCCCTTTGTCAACACTGCGGTTTGATATTTCTTTGTTGTGTCTCTTTGTTGTCAGTTTGCGCATCTTTGTAGTTATTACATACCCCATGTATGTCACTCATGACTCTTTGTAGTGAGTTTGTGTCTTTTCAAAGTTCTGAGTTTTAATTGTGTTATTTACTTTGTGGTAACTCGTTTTTTTCTTGTAATCCATTTAGTTATTTTTGTCCTCACTTTGTGTTGATTCCTATTATTTTATATCTGTTGACGTCTTTTTGGTAATAATCATGCATAGAAGCAAAATTCTCTTTTGTTTGAAAAACTGCTAATTAACACATGTATTTAACATCTCGTACCTTTGCTTTGTAGCCCATGACAGAAAGATAAGCCTCATGTTTGAACACTCTTTTTATCTGTTGTGTACATTTGTATTTCCCCCCATTCTTTTCTTCTATTTCTGTATTTTTCAAATAGGCCAATCAAACATGCTTTTTTTTTAACTCAACTGTACATAACTATTATTTACAGTGGAGATAAAGTAACAATCCCTCTGTGTGTAAGATAACACCTGCTCCACAGTTGTGTGGTCCACCACATGCCATTTAGGTTTATCACTCATTCAGTCACGTTTTCACTCTCGCAATACGAGACAGAGGCAGCTGGGAAAAATATAAACCAAGGACAGACCCATACAGTGAGGTCGGCTGATCCTATCTGCCTCTGGCTCAGGATATGTAGTTCATTAAACTGATAATAGGAAAATGTGAACAATAACTTCCTGCTGGTGTAAGCAGTTTCACAATAGAGCTTCCCCTCACACACCCACTGTCTCCCTCCAATGCTTCCTCCGGGGACACTGCAGACTCAGTAGTTTTTTTTTAATAAGCTGTGATATGGAGGATGCAAATACATGGAAAATACATTTAGGTTGCTGACCATCATTTAGAATTAATCTTTATTATTTCAGTCAGACAACTCACGTGTTTCTTAATATGTTTATTAGAAGCAGCATATAGTTTGAGTTTGGTGTCTAGGCTCGGGCCTCATACTCCACAGATTTACAA